>NC_041389.1:725207368-725238589 GCF_002162155.2 Triticum dicoccoides | reverse complement strand
GGGGGGGGCAGCGCCCCCTTGCCCCAACATAGCTCCGCCATTGAGGAGCGCCCACTCATCCGTCGGTGTGGGCCTCTACCCCAGGGATGGGCAGCTGAACATCAAGTGCATGCAACTGAAAATCTTGGGGAATCTATATCATTTACATCATGCATCTATAGGATCGGGGGGAAATACATCAAAGAATCTGCACTAGAATGCATCAGCAAGTTTGGAGATGAGTTTCAGTCTGTTTGCTTCTTGTCACATCCAGACATTTAGCCATTTAACTATGCCTAGACAGTTCAGACAACCAAATCCAGCAGGCCCAAGTAGTACAGATCTCAAAGAAAGTTTGTCATAATGGACGACGTGGATATGACCTGTACCGCTTGTGCTGGCACAAATGCAGTTCCCAAGAAAATTGTAAAATTAACTTGGAAAGTAACACCGTCACATCGTCGAGTAGTGGCAATGTGGGTATCCTTGGATAGGCCCTTCGGGCGACAAGTATAAACCGTTTTGGGACCGGAGGAGTTAAGTGAAAAGGGCCGGGGGTGATCATCGAGCCGATGGTGCAATTGGAGGCCATAGAAATGCAATAAACCCCTCAGGAAAACGGTGCATAGGCAACCTCTAGCAGCGACACGTAACATCTTTTGCTGCAACTGGCTATTGCCGGAACTCGAACCAACATTGTTTTGCTAGAACCAACCAGAGCGACAGCTATGTTTGCTGCATCCGGCCACAACAAATTTTTCAATAAGGAGTTGCAACCCAGGACAGTGGCGACGAGATGCTACAACCATGTACATCCAAGGCTACAACTGGCGACAAAAATGCTACATCCGTTCAACAAGAAGTTACAAATCCATGACGGCAGGCGGCTACCATGCTACAACCGCCGGGACAGCGAGATGCAGCGCGGGGCACGAGCCTCCGCTTCTACTAAGCCAACTAGCTGCAGCATGGGGTAGGGGGTGTGCTGCTGCTAAGTGGGACCCACCTGCTGGCCCCGTGTAACCATAGTAAGAGCGCAGGGTACCTGGCCCGCGCTACTACTATCAAGTTAGTTGTAGCGCGGGTTTTGTACCCCGTGTTGCTACTATGGCCAGCTCCAGTGGTACGGTGAGGACCACTTACGACATCGAAAGGCGGATCGATCGTGTAAGGGAAGGGATGTAATGGGTTTGGATCCGTGAAGAGAGGATGAAGAGATCCAGGCGGGACTTATTTAGTGTTGGGGATCTAAGCGCGCTAGGGTTGAGGATGAAGAGTAGCAGGCGGGTCGGATACAGATTTAGGGCTTGTCTGCAGGTGTGGGGGATATGAGATCGATTGATGCATCTGCACCTTTGTGTCACGTGCGCCATAGATCATCGTCGTCAACGAGCTTGGCGCGATCCATCCCCGTGCCAGCCTCCTGCTGCTGTGGAGGATTTTGGGGCTGTGCTAGGTGGCATCCGGTTGTAGAAGCCAAAAAATCATCCGCCTCTATAGCCGTCTGATACATGGGTGCGCGTGATCCTCCGATTTTCTAGCACACAGACTGCTCGTCATTTCCCTTTTCTATCTACTCCTACATGCGTGTGGCGGGTGACCCTCTCCACATCTTTTACAACAGCGGATCAATTGATGCCCCATCGCCCCCGCCGCCCATGCACACGCACACATACACACACACACATACCCACACGCATACACACACACACACACTACACACACATGTACGTACACACATACACACACACATATTTTTTTACTTATTTCTGTTTTCTATTGTTTAGATAAATTAATTGATATAACTAGTTTATTTTTAGAATGTTAGAATGTTAATGTTAGATGAATTAGAACTAGTTAATTTTAGTAAGAAAATTTAGGTATATGGGATTATTTGAACTAGTTGAATTAATAGAACTAGTTTATTTTTAGTAAGAAAATTTAGGTATATATATGAGATTATTTGAACTAGTTGAATTAATATAACTAGTTTATTTTGAGTAAGAAAATTTAGGTATATGAGATTATTTGAACTAGTTGAATTAATATAACTAGTTTATTTTTAGTAAGAAAATTTAGGTATATGAGATTATTTGAACTAGTTGAATTAATATAACTAGTTTATTTTTAGTAAATGATTAGTTGAACTAGTTGAATTAATAGAACTAATTTATTTTTAGTAAGAAAATTTAGGTATATGAGATTATTTGAACTAGTTGAATTAATATAACTAGTTTATTTTTAGTAAATACTTAGTTGAACTAGTGAATTAATAGAACTAGAGTAACGCATTAAGCAAGATGACATGATGTAGAGGGATAAACTCATGCAATATGATATAAACCCCATCTTTTTATCCTCGATGGCAACAATGCACTACGTGCCTTGCTGCCCCTGCTGTCACTGGGAAAGGACACCGCAAGATTGAACCCAAAGCTAAGCACTTCTCCCATTGCAAGAAAGATCAATCTAGTAGGCCAAACCAAACTGATAATTCGAAGAGACTTGCAAAGATAACCAATCATACATAAAAGAATTCAGAGGACATTCAAATATTTCTCATAGATAAACTTGATCATAAACCCACAATTCATCGGATCTCGACAAACACACCGCAAAAAGAGTTACATCGAATAGATCTCCAAGAAGAGGAAGGAGAACTTTGTATCAAGAATCAAAGAGAGAGAAGAAGCCATCTTGCTAATAACTATGGACCCGAAGGTCTGTGGTAAACTAATCACAACTCATCGGAGAGGCCTTGGAGATGATGTAGAGGCCCTCCATGGTCGATTCCCCCTCAGGAAGAGCGTCGGCGAAGGCTCCAAGATGGGATCTCGCGGATATAGAAGGTTGCGACGGTGGAAATAGTTTTTCGTGGTGCTCCTGGATGTTTACGAGGTCCGTGGATATATATAGGAGGAAGAAGTAGGTCGGTGGATGCTCGAGGGGCCCACGAAGGTGGGGGGCGCGCCCACCCTTAGAGGGCGCACCGGGCACCCTCGTGTCCGCCTCGTTCGCTTCTTGACGTCCACTCCAAGTCTCCTGGATTGCGTTTGTTCCAAAAATATCGCTCCCGAAGGTTTCATTCCATTTGCACTCCGTTTGATATTCCTTTCCTTCGAAACACTGAAATAGGCAAAAAAAAACAGCAATTCGGGCTGGGCCTCCGGGTAGTAGGTTAGTCCCAAAAATGATATAAAAGTGTAGAGTAAAGCCCATAAACATCCAAAACAGGTAATATAATAGCATGGAACAATCAAAAATTATAGATACGTTGGAGACGTATCAAGCATCCCCAAGCTTAATTCCTGCTCATCCTCAAGTAGGTAAATGATAAAAACAGAATTTTTGATGTGGAATTCTACCTAGCATAATTCTCAATGTAATTCTCTTTATTGTGGCATGATTGTTCAGATCCAAATGATTCAAGATAAAAGCTTATAAAACATAAAAAATAGTAATACTTGAAGCATAGTAACAAATAATCATGTCTTATCAAAATAGCATAGTGAAAGAAAGCTTATCCCTACAAAATCATATAGTTAGGCTATGCTTCATTTTCGTAACACAAAATACTCCCCTTATGCATAACCACGATGGCGAGCCGAGCAATTGGTTTATACTTTCTAACGCGCTTCAGCCTTTTCAACTCTTACGCAATACATGAGCGCAAGTCATGGACATAACACTATGTGTGGTATATGGTGGTGGTTATGAAGTACAAAGAGGAAGAAGATAGTCTCACATCAACTAGGCGTATCAACGGGCTATGGAGATGCCCATTAATAGATATCAATGTGAGTGAGTAGGGATTGCCATGCAAAGGATGCACTAGAGCTATAAATATATGAAAGCTCAACAAAAGAAACTAAGTGGGTGTGCATCCAACTTGCTTGCTCACGAAGACCTAGGGCGTTTTGAGGAAGCCCATCATTGGAATATACAAGCCAAGTTCTATAATCAAAAATTCCCACTAGTATATGAAAGTGACAACATAGGAGACTCTCTATCATGAAGATCATGGTGCTACTTTGAAGCACAAGTGTGGTAAAAGGATAGTAACATTGTCCCTTCTCTCTTTTTCTCTCATTTTTTTGGTGGGCTTCTTTGGCCTCTCTTTTTTGTATGGGCTTCTTTGGCCTCTTTTATTTTTATAAAGTCAGAGTCTCATCCCGACTTGTGGGGGAATCATAGTCTTCGTCATCCTTTCCTGACTTGAGACAATGCTTTAATAATGAAGATCATCACACTTTTATTGATTTACAACTCAAGAATTACAACTCAATACTTAAAACAAAATATGATTAAATGTGAATGCCTCCGGCGATGTACCGGGATATGCAATGAATCAAGAGTGACATGTATGAAAAATTATGAAGGTGGCTTTGCCACAAATACGATGTCAACTACATGATCATGCAAAGAGCAATATGACAATGATGGAGCGTGTCATAATAAACGAATGGTGGAAAGTTGCATGGCAATATATCTCGGAATGGCTATGGAAATGCCATACTAGGTAGGTATGGTGGCTGTTTTGAGTAAGGTAAATAATGGGTCCATGATACCGGCGAAAGTTGCGCGGTATAATAAAGGCTAGCAAAGTGGAGGGGTAAGTGTGCGTATATCCATGGACTCACATTAGTCATAAAGAACTCATATACTTATTGCAAAAATTTATTAGCCCTCGAAGTAAAGTAGTACTACGCATGCCCCTAGAGGGATAGATTGGTAGGAAAATACCACCGCTCGTCCCGGACTGCCACTCATAAGGAAAGCACTCAAAGAGCACCCCATGCTACAAATTTGTTACATAACTTTTACCATACGTGCATGCTACGGGACTTGCATGCCAACTTCAACACAAGTATTTCTCAGTTTCATAATTACCCAACTAGCATGACTCTAACATTACCACCTTTATATCTCAAAACAATTATCAAGCATCAAATTGATCATAGTTTTTAATGCACTTTATATGATAGTTTTTATTATACCCTACTTGGATGCTCATCATTCTAGGACCAAATTTATAACCATAGCAAAATACGATGCTGTTCTAAAAGACTCTCAAAATAATATAAGTGAAGCATGAGAGATCAATAATTTCTTCAAAATAAAGCCACCACCGTGCTCTAGAAATATAAGTGAAGCACATAGAGCAAAACTATCTAGCTCAAAAGATATAAGTGAAGCACATAGAGTATTCTAATAAATTCTAAATCATGTGGGTCTCTCCCAAAAGGTGTGTACATCAATGATGATTGTGGTGAACTAAAATTCAAAGACTCATATCATACAAGACGCTCCAAGCAAAACACATATCATGTGGTAAATAAAAATATAGCTCCAAGTAAAGTTACCGATAGATGAGGACGAAAGAGGGGACCCAAGCTTAGAATTTTTGTTGTCCTTGAATATCTTGAGGTTCCATGGGCATCCCCAAGCTTAGGATTTTGCCACTCCTTATTCCATAGTCCATCAAATCTTTACCCAAAACTTGAAAACTTCACAACACAAAACTCAACAGGAAATCTCATAAGCTCTGTTAGTGCAAGAAAGAAAAACCACCACATAAGGTACTGTAATGAACTCATTCTTTATTTATATTGGTGTCAAACCTACTACATTCCAACTTCTCTATGGTTCATACCCCCTGATACTAGCCATAGATTCATTAAAATAAGCAAACAACACACGAAAAACAGAATCTGTCAAAAACAGAACAGACTGTAGAAATCTGTAACTTTTGAATACTTATGGAACCTTAAAAATCCTACCAAAATAGGAAGTCCTAGGTAATTTGTCTGTTGATCTACAGCAAAAATAATCAATGCAAAATCACGTTTCTGTGATTTATTGATTTTTTTCTCGTGAGCACAAAGTGTCTGTTTTTCAGCAGAATCAAATTAACTTTCACCCAATGTTATCCTATAGGTTCTACTTGGCAAAAACACTAATTAAAACATAAAACCACATCTAACCAGAAGCTAGATTAATTATTTATTGAATAACATCAAGGAAAATATTGGGTTGTCTCCCAACAAGCGCTTTTCTTTAAAGCTTTTTTAGCTAGGCATTGAGATTTCCATGATGCTCACATGAAAGACAAGAATGAAGCATAAAGAGAGCATCATAAAACATGTGACAAAAACACTTAAGTCTAACATACTTCCTATGCATAGGTTTTTTATAAGTAAACAAATTATCAAGGCAAGCAAAAACTAGCATATGCAAGGAACAAGATGATAGCAATCTCAACATGAAGAGAGGTAATTTAGTAACATGAAAATTTCTACAACCATATTTTCCTCTCTCATAATAATTACATGTAGGATCATAAGCAAATTCAACAAAATAGATGTCACATAAAATATTTTCAACACAATCCACATGCATGCAAAGTTGACACTCTTCCAAAATAGTGGGATTATCATTAACTAAAGTCGTGACCTCTCCAAACCCACTTTTATCAAAAACTTCATAAGATTGAACATTATCCAAATATGTGGGATCTAAAGTTGACACTCTTCCAAACCCACTTTCAGTATTATTGCAAACATTATTACCAATCTCATATTCATCATGGGGCTTAAATAAAATTTCAAGATTATAAGAGAAATCACCCCAATCATGATCATTGCAACAAGTAGTGGACATAGCAGAACTAGCATCCCCAAGCTTAGGGTTTTGCATATATTAGCACAATTGACATCAAAAGAACTTATAGTAAAATCATTGCAATCATGCTTTTTATTCAAGGAGTTATCATGACTCTCTTCATAAATTTCTTCATCACAATTTTCAGATTCACAAATTTCAAGCAAAGCTTCATAAAGATAATCTAGTGCATAGAACTCACTAGCAATTGATTTATTATAATTGGATCTCTTAAAAAGATTAGCAAGCGGATGAGGATCCATTGATCTTAGGTTCTCTGATTAGCAATAAATAAACAACTATTCCAACCAAACGAGCAAACGAGCCAAGTAAGACATCAAAGCAAACGAAAAGACGAACAGAAGAAGGGTGAATAAAACGACAAGGGTGAAGTGGGGGAGAGGAAAACGAGAGGCAAATGGCAAATAATGTAATGCAAGGGAGATGAGTTTGTGATGGGTACTTAGTATGTCTTGACTTGAGCGAAGACCTCCCCGGAAACGGCGCCAGGAATCCTTCTTGCTACCTCTTGAGCATGTGTTGGATTTTCCCTTGAAGAGGGAAGGGTGACGCAGCAAAGTAGCGTAAGTATTTCCCTCAGTTTTGAGAACCAAGGTATCAATCCAGTAGGAGGCTCCTCAAAAGTCCCATGCACCCACACAAACAAACAAGAACCTCGCAACCAACGCGATAAGGGGTTGTCAATCCCTTCACGGTAACTTGCGAAAGTGAGATCTGATAGAGATAATATGACAAGATAAATATTTTTGGTATTTTTATGATATAGATTGGAAAATAAAAGATGCAAATAAA
This sequence comes from Triticum dicoccoides, assembly GCF_002162155.2. Taxonomy (NCBI): domain Eukaryota; kingdom Viridiplantae; phylum Streptophyta; class Magnoliopsida; order Poales; family Poaceae; genus Triticum; species Triticum dicoccoides. The sequence continues at coordinate 725,231,137 of NC_041389.1, read as the reverse complement.
AGTAGCTAGAAAACTTAGTATGATAAAAGATAGACCCGGGGGCCATAGGTTTCACTAGTGGCTTCTCTCAAGATAGCATAAGTATTACGGTGGGTGAACAAATTTCTGTCGAGCAATTGATAGAAACGTGCATAGTTATGAGATTATCTAGGCATGATCATGTATATAGGCATCATGTCCGCAAAAAGTAGACCGAAACGATTCTGCATCTACTACTATTACTCCACACATCGACCGACTCCTGCCTGCATCTAGAGTATTAAGTTCATGAAGAACAGAGTAACGCATTAAGCAAGGTGACATGATGTAGAGGGATAAACTCATGCAATATGATATAAACCCCATCTTTTTATCATCGATGGCAACAATACAATACGTGTCTTGCTGCCCCTGCTGTCACTGGGAAAGGACACCGTAAGATTGAACCCAAAGCTAAGCACTTCTCCAATTGCAAGAAAGATCAATCTAGTAGGCCAAACCAAACTGATAATTCAAAGAGACTTGCAAAGATAACCAATCGTACATAAAAGAATTCAGAGGACATTCAAATATTTCTCATAGATAAACTTGATCATAAATCCACAATTCATCGGATCTCAACAAACACACCGCAAAGAGAGTTACATCGAATAGATCTCCAAGAAGAGGAAGGAGAACTTTGTATCAAGAATCAAAGAGAGAGAAGAAGCCATCTAGCTAATAACTATGGACTCGAAGGTCTGTGATAAACTACTCACAACTCATCAAAGAGGCCTTGGAGATGATGTCGAGGCCCTCCATGGTCAATTCCCCCTCCGGCAGAGCGCCCGAGAAGGCTCCAAGATGGGATCTCGCGGATATAGAAGGTTGCGGCGGTGGAAATAGTTTTTCATGGTGCTCCTGGATGTTTTCGAGGTCCGTGGATATAAATATCTATATATATCTATATATATATATATATATATATATATATATATATATATATATAGGAGGAAGAAGTAGGTCGGTAGACGCTCGAGGGGCCCACGAGGGTGGGGGGCGCACCCACCCTTACAGGGTGCGCCGAGCACCCTCGTGGCCACCTCGTTCGCTTCTTGACGTCCACTCCAAGTCTCCTGGATTGCGTTTGTTCCAAAAAGATCGCTCCCGAAGGTTTCATTCTGTTTGGACTTTGTTTGATATTCCTTTCCTTCGAAACACTGAAATAGGCAAAAAACAGCAATTCGGGCTGGGCCTCCGGTTAGTTGGTTAGTCCCAAAAATGATATAGAAGTGTAGAGTAAAGCCCATAAACATCCAAAACAGGTAATATAATAGCATGGAACAATAAAAAATTATAGATACATTGGAGACGTATCATCGGTTATTCCCGTGCTTGAGATATCAAGGCTAGTAAGATCCACTTGCCACTTAAGCCATGCAAGAAACATAGGCCCCCTGAGGCAAGATGCAAGATATGCTGTTTGCAGTCTAAATGGAGGAACCCATTGCCGTGAAGTTCAAACTTCCAAATCTGACCTGACGGCCAGGGGCGTAGCTTTCGATCTGCTCCAGACGGCCAAGCGAATTGGCCCGTAGTGCAAAGCCGCCGAATACGAAGATCTGTCCGGGGAGAGAGGTCTCACCCTGGACTGCGTCGTTGATGATGGTCGAAGAAGCCATCGAGCCTATCGGTGACGACACAGAGGAACTCTCAATGAAAGCACCAATGTCGGTGTCAAAACCGGCGGATCTCGGGTAGGGGGTCCCGAACTGTGTGTCTAGGCGGATGGTAACAGGAGACAAGGGACACGATGTTTTACCCAGGTTCGGGCCCTCTTGATGGAGGTAAAACCCTACGTCCTGCTTGATTAATATTGATGATGTGTGTTACAAGAGTGGATCTACCACGAGATCAAGGAGGCTAAACCCTAGAAGCTAGCCTATGGTATGATTGTTGTTCGTCCTATGGACTAAAGCCATACGGTTTATATAGACACCGGAGAGGGCTAGGGTTACACAGAGTCGGTTACAATGGTAGGAGATCTACATATCCGTATCGCCAAGCTTGCCTTCCACGCCAAGGAAAGTCCCATCCGGACACGGGACGAAGTCTTCAATCTTGTATCTTCATAGTCTTGGAGTCCGTCCGATCATGATAGTTCGTCTATCCGGACAACCCCTAGTCCGGAACTCCCTCACTTACCAACAGACGGTAAAGGAGACAACGCATCTCCACGACCAACACGATAAAAATCAATACCAATCCAAGTTCCATAATGTTCAAGCCTAATGGTCATTATATCACGAGGACGAACACCATAATCACTGACCAATCGTTCCCTGGAAGGACCATGGAATTTGCTCCTCTCCCGACCATGACTAAACAGAACCCCATACAAATAACCCTCACTGCACTTAAGAGCAAGATCAGTATCTTCGTCACTCCTCCTTATGGCTAAAGCCGTACACTCCTCGATATAACGAGCAAGATGAGCTCTAACACTGGATGGAACATACTGCACAACAAATCAAAACAAGGATCATAATCAAAATCTAAACAGCATGGACAACACCAAAAGAAATAAGCATGTGTGCAAAAACTTGAACAACAATAAAATGACTTTCTTACAACACGCCTCCAACAACGCCGATCTAGGACCACACTGAACCCATCTACAGAAGAATCAACAGAAGAACACGGGCCACCAGGCATACGGCAAAAAGGACAAGCCATAACTGCAAGGAACACAATGGTTATCAAGAACTAATCCCACAAAACCCAGTTGAAACTTGACATCTGATAGTGTTGGTAGTCCCCACCCGTAACTACCCCATAAATCTCCATATCCCAGAAATATAATGGGAACAAAAAGAGAAACGTGAAAGGGAAACAGGGAACCCACGAAGGCAACCAGTAGGGAACGATGATATCGCAAAGGGGGAAGCACACTCGACGCTAGAGAAGGACCGCCGTAAGAGTAGGCAACAAGCGCGGCGGCCGGAACAGCTGCCGTCGTAACCACGAGACAAGAGCAGCGGCGGCGACGGGCGGAAACGATGGCAAAGAAAGAACAGTGCACGACGAGGGTTCGCCCAGACCAGAGAGAAACAAATCTCAAAACAGATCAAAAGGTATTACAAACCATTAAAAGTATAAGGACTAAAGTGAAAAAAAGGAAAAACCACGAAGGGAAACCGGAAACCGGAAATCACAGGAGAAGCCGTTCGCGTGCCAAGTGTCACACGCGCAGCGCGTCAGAAAAGTCTCAGGACCGCTAAGCGCGTGACACTTGGCGCGCGGGGACCGCTCCCCGACTAATCGTTGCGGGGAGCGCTCCTCAATTAGTGATTTCGGTAATAATCAATGGGATTTGACCCAAAGGAATGCTTCGTTTGGGACTTTGCGAGGCCGGGGCCAAGGGAGGAGGGGTGTCGGTGTCAAAACCGGCGGATCTCGGGTAGGGGGTCCCGAACTGTTCGTCTAGGCGGATGGTAATAGAAGACAAGGGACACGATGTTTTACCCAGGTTCGGGCCCTCTTGATGGAGGTAAAACCCTACGTCCTGCTTGATTAATATTGATGATGTGTGTTACAAGAGTGGATCTACCACGAGATCAAGGAGGCTAAACCCTAGAAGCTAGCCTATGGTATGATTATTGTTCGTCCTATGGACTAAAGCCATCCGGTTTATATAGACACCGGAGAGGGCTAGGGTTACACAGAGTCAGTTACAATGGTAGGAGATCTACATATCCGTATCGCCAAGCTTGCCTTCCACGCCAAGGAAAGTCCCATCCGGACACGGGACGAAGTCTTCAATCTGCTATCTTCATAGTCTTGGAGTCAGGCCGATGATGATAGTTCGGCTCTCCGGACACCCCCTAGTCCGGAACTCCCTCAGTAGCCCCTGAACCAGGCTTCAATGACGATGAGTCCGGCGCGCATGTTGTCTTCGGCATTGCAAGGCGGGTTCCTCCTCCGAATAATTTATAGAAGATTGTGAACACCAGGATAGTGTCCGGCTCTGCAAAATAAATTCCACATACAACCGTAGAGAGAATAATATCACACAAGTTCAATCTGCGAACGTATTTTGTGGCGTAACGTCACACCACTACCAAGCCTTCAAATTGTTTTTATTGTTCCATCTCAGCGCGTTTAGCGAGGCGGTTTCCTTGGCACGTCTTGTCGAAGCAGAGATCGTGTTCCCCTTATTCTGGGATTCCCATCAATACGGACGTGGGTAAACCAACCGCGCCCGTTGCCACGCCCCCTCCATCGAAGGTGGGTTCCAAACGGTCACGGGGACGGCTCTTGGTATTCTCCCTCTTTATAATGAGACCAAGGCCCGTTCTTTTCCTTCAATTCTCTATCGAATCCGCCCCTCGCCCCGAGTTCCAACACCCAAGGCTCCATATTCGGGTGGCTTCGATCTTCGACAATGTCCCGACCTACGAGGCCGGTGGATGCCCTCCTCCGTCACGGAAGAGGACGTGCTAAAGCTAAGAGACGCCAGGTACTTAACCTACGAGATTTCGCATAGGCTGCCTGCCCGAGGGCAAGTTATTCCAACTCCCGAGCATGGCGAGAGCGTCGTGTTTGTGTCTCACGTCCGTCAGGGTTTAGGCTTCCCAACGGATCCCTTCGTGAGGGGGCTCATGTTTTATTATGGGCTGGAATTCCATGACTTCGCTCCGGAGTCTATCCTCCACATCTCATCATTCATTGTCGCCTGCGAAGCCTTCCTCCGCACTACCCCTCACTTCGGCTTGTGGCTCAAAACCTTCAATGTGGAGCCGAAGGTGATTGAGGGGCATCAGGCAGAGTGCGGAGGGGCGGTTATAAGCAAGAGGGCCGATGCTCCATGGCCCGAGGGCTCTTTTCAGGAGGAGCTCGGCCTATGGCAACAGGAGTGGTTCTATATCACCGCTCCCAGGGGCAGCAGGCAGAGGCTGCCGCCGTCTTCCGCTCGGGCCCTCCACAACGGCTGAAGTCATGGGTCAACAAGGGGCGTGACTGGGGGCCGTCCAAGGATGTTCCCCTGTTGCAGGACCGGATTCGATGCCTCCAAGAAAGGGAGATCAATCTGGCCGTAGTGGTACAGGTTATGTTGATCCGGCGCCTACTGCCCTACAAACGTCGCCCCCTCCGCTTGTGGGAATTTAATCCGGAGGGGCCACGAGCTCTTCAACACTTCATGGGTTTGACACCCGTGGAGATGTACAAACTATTCTTCGGATCGCAAAAGATGCGTCTGGAATTGACCGAGGATGCTGGCCTAAGCTGCAATCGCCTGGATATTCAAGTAAGTTGCCCTGTGTCCGGACACATCGCTCATTTATTTACTGTGGGTTTGCCTTTTAACCAGCTATCCCTTGGACAGGAGTGGATAGCGCAAGCAAAACTGATACGGTGTCCGGCCCCCCTCCCTGAGACCACACAGGTTCCCGTGTTAATCAAAATGTTAGAGGTTGCACCTTCAGAGGAGGGCGAAGAAGGGCACAGGGGATCTACCACCTCATCCACGGAGGCTTTCAGTAAGGGAGGAATCGAGAGTCCCTCCTTCCAAGGGGAGAAGAGGACCGCTTCCGAAGACCCGGAGGCCAAGGCCTCAAAGCGGGGAAAGAAATCTGTACCGGAAGGTCCTGTGCCGGGAAGAGCCCCGGCCGTATTGTCTCCTCGAAGGGATCAGCCCTCTAGCGAGCCGTAAGTAAAAAGGGGGAATTTTGTAATAGTGGACATCCCTGTTTAATTTCTAAGGGTAACCAAAGTTTTTACCTTGTAGTTCGGATCTCAGCCCATCTCAGCACAACTCATCTTTGGGAGACCTTCGTCCGGAGATGATGGAGAGCGAAACGCCTCCATCTGCCGCCCCATCGTGCGAGGCGGACGACCCTGAGGCGTCGCCACGGAGGGTCTTCCCGAGTCCGGCGGGGCCAGAGAGTTCGGCACCCATTGGAGTACGGCCGGTGGAGTTGCAGTATTTGCTTAAGAGGGCGTCCATCTCAGAAGATCACTGCAGATTAATGGGTATGGTGATTGAGAGGATCTCGTCCGCCGAAAGCGGGTTGTGTGAGGCCGTCGGAAGTTTGCTGACGGGATTTGAGGTACGCAAAAAATGACATACCTTTTGACAGTTTTGCACATTAAGTGCGCCCTGTATAGATAGTAGCCCCTGAGACTTAGTATGCTGTCGGAAGCGGCAGCGTGCCGAGGATCATAATCTTAGTTATATAATATCGCCTTTCCTATGCAGGTGGCGGAACGTTCGATGGCCAGCCGGACTGATGGAGTTGCCGAGCTTAAGAAGCAACTCGACGTTGCGGATGCGGACATCTCGCTGGTCAATAAACGACTCGATGAGTCACAAGGTACGTGGTTGCTCTACGGTCGCCTAGTAAGGGAGCTGACGCCCATTCCTTACAATTTGTATGCCTGATGCAGATAGTGCTGCTGCTGTGGAAGGCCTTCAAGCAGAACTTGCTTGGGCCAAGGAGCAAGCCAGAAAAAGCGAGGCGGCTGCCTCGAAGGCAGCGGAAGAGCTAGAAGCCGAGAAGGCTGCTCACTGCCGAAGCAGGGAGGAGATGGCCGGTATGGCCACGAAATTAAAAGTTGCTACCGACCGCCTAGAGGTTCTTGAAGGAGAACACCGAGCGGAGCAAGAGGACCTGAAGAAGGCCGACGCCGAAGCCAAGGATGCCCGTACTGCAATGCGGGCTATGAAGGAGGAACTACGTCAGGTCGGAGACATTGTGGCTGGAAAGCCCTTTATGCTACATAGGAAGTTCACGGATCCGAAGTATGCTCAACTGGGCCGATTGTACGGTGCGGAGGATCCTTATCTGGACTTGGCGGCGAGTGCGGCGGACGCAGTCGTGCACTTTCGAAGCCAGGAGGATCATGAAATGGAAGAGCTTTTCTGGTCTCAATTCCATAGACCGGAGCGTCCACTTCCGTTGAGTGATCAACTGGTTGAGTGGGCTGAGCTGAATAGATTGTCCGGACTTGCCATGACGGATGTGGTCGCTCATCTGTGGCCGAAAAGGCCTAAGCCGAAGAGTTATTTTGGCTTGTTGCAGCAATTCCTTGGGGCGATGCCGCGTATTGGGGCGATGAAGCGGTCGGCATGCATAGAAGGTGCACGGATGGCCCTCGCCCATGGTAAGACATACTGGGCGGAGATGGATGCCACCGTTGTTGCATCCCGGGGTTCGGACAAAAGCCGATTCCCCACCGAGCACTATTTTGAGGAAGTCCTGCAGGGCGCTCGTATAATAGAGGCACGGTGCTCGAAAGATGTTATGTTTCAATGACATGTATGATTTCTGAGATGATGTTTATAATGCAATAACTTTTTTATACTTGTTGCTCAAGTATTGAACTATCTCCTGTGCGGCCATATATGTATGAATAACCTGAAAGTTGCAGTCTTTGGCTTCAGCCCCCACGCACATGGTGCAGGGGTGTTTGCAAAAAGAAAAGCGCTTTTTCACACTTAATCCAACGTCTTGGTCCTTTTAGGGAGGTGATAGCGTAGCAAACTAGGCAACCGGACTATAATGCTTTATTAATTTCACTTAGCCATAGGAGCTCGAATGTGGGGCTACTATATAGCCCCTAGCGGCACCGCTCCTCTCTGAACTTCGGGGCGCGTATGTGCCTGACTGGGAAGCGGTCCTTCGTCAAAGCGGAGGAATTCTAAACATTCCAATGGTCAATCGAGTGGTTGACCAGTCTCTCGCTATATCATGACAGTCAGTTTTTGCCTTTCTCTATTGAGGTGCTCGCCCGGCCGAACCGGGGCAGAATCGCAGTAGTTCTCCTGGTGCCGCGTTAGCCGATGATACGGAACGTAAGGCAGCAAAACACAGGAGCCGGGCAAACCCAACATTTGACCAAAGACATGATTCGGAGCTGATGCATATAAGGCCTAACTCGAGACGCCGAACACTCCCTGAGGTGTTCGGTCTTTATGATATCGGGCAGAACAATGCCCTAAGCTCCTAGTGTCCAGGTTCAGGCGGGAACTTCTGACGCGGCCGATGCCAAAACGCCAGCCTCCTCCTCGGTTATGGTAAGAAACCAGGGGATGTGTATCAACAAGAGAAAGTAAGAAAGGTTGACGCAGGGTCTGAATCTGAAGAGAATCCTGGCAACGGGTCCCTGCTGCACGTCTGCGCCTGTGTCTTCATTGTGCTGTATCCTGGACGGGTGTAGCACATGCTTCATCTGTAAAAGAGAAGAACTTAGTTTCCAAGAAATATCTTGCAGAGGTTGTAAAAAATAGAATAAAAGGAAGAAATTGAGCTTTATTGGCTCTCATCATTTATACACGCGGCCCCTTATAAAGGGGATATCCGGCTGGGAAGCCCCTTGCCGGACTCGTCTAACCATGTCCGAGGTCTGAATGACCTGTTTTTAGGGGCTTTGACCCGCAAGGTCTGATTAGTGTGTGGCTGTCGAGGCAGTCTCATGTTCTCCGTGGTCGAGGAACACTCGGAGTTACTTTTTAATGAAATTATGCCACGTTGACCGGGCATTTTTAAGCGTAAAAAACGCGTAATGTGGTATTGCGTTAGGGCTGGCGAAAGCTGCGCGCCCAAGTAGTGCTTAAGGGCTACTGTTTGAATGGGGCGATGGATAGTGAGCTTTTCGCGATGGAGGTTGTCGGATGGACCGAATACAACCTCTAGTGGTATAGAGCCTGTATAATTGGCTTAAAGGCCTGGCGTCACTCCTTTGAAGGAAGTGCTACTATGGCGAATTTTGGTATGGTCTATCCCCATTCTGCGGGCGGTGTCCTGGTATTGCAGGTGCCGCGCTGTCTTTTCGTGTTATCACATGAAGTGAGTTCACTATTTTGACTTCTAGTGGGAAAGTCTTCTGTTTTCCGGAGTGTTGCTTTTGGGTTTCGTCACTTTCGCTTGGTGTATCGAGCCCCTTGTGTTCGGCATTAAGTCGGCCGGACTGTTTGAAGACCCAACAATCTCTGTGGGTATGGTTTGCAGGCTTCCCGGAGGTACCATGTATTTGACATAGTCTGTCCAGAATCTTATTTAGGTTGGATAGCTCGTCACTGTTGTCCTTGAGGGGTAGTGTTTTGTTGTTCGGCCGAGAGCTTTTGAATCCGGCGTTGACCGCCGTATTATTCGGGCCATTTTCCTTATTCCGGCGCTGATCTTTTTTGCGTCGTGATTTCCCATTTCCATCTCTAACATCGGACGCACTCGGGTCGCTGGTGCTGCACCTAGCCAGCCAGCTGTCTTCCCCCGCGCGAAAGCGGGTCATGAGGCTTGTTAGTGCGGCCATTGTTCTTGGTTTTTCCTGGCCGAGGTGTTTGGCGAGCCATTCGTCTCGGACGTTGTGTTTAAAGGCTGCTAAGGCTTCAGCGTCCGGACAGTCGACTATTTGGTTCTTTTTAGTGAGGAACTTGTTCCAGAATTTGCGTGCTGACTCTCCGGGCTGTTGAGTTATGTGACTTAAATCGTCTGCATCCGGAGGACGGACATAGGTCCCCTGAAAATTTGCTCGATACGCATCCTCAAGCTCTTCCCAACTTCCAATGGTATTTTCTGGGAGGCTTTTAAGCCAATGCCGAGCTGGCCCTTTGAGCTTGAGGGGTAGGTATTTTATTGCATGGAGATCGTCTCCTCTGGCCATATGTATGCACTACTAGGAAAAGGCCTACTAATGGCGCACCTAATTTGGCCATTAATGGCGCATTAGTGGTGCGCCCGGATGCGCCATTAGTATATACAACAGTGCGCCATTAGTATGCCTCCCAGGGGGCCATGTATACCCAGGTGCTTTGGCATACTAATGGCGCACAACAGCAAGATGCGCCATTACTAACTTCGGCATACTAATGGCGCACTGTTTAATGATGCGCCATTAGTATCCTTTGGCATACTAATGGCGCACTGTGTTGTGATGCGCCATTAGAATGAATATTAGGTTTTTTTTATTTTTTTATTTTCTGTTTTTTGCACAGGTTACAAAATGTATAATTGGACAAAATATAGACAGCACACATCAACAACAGATTCATCGAATACAATAGAAGATTAGTCTCTGAATACAATTCATCATATTAGTCTCCGAATTGAAAAGACCGAACAAAGATAGAACATTATATTACAAGTCTCGAGACCGCGAGTAGCGAGTTTGTCTTCACATTACAAGTCGATGTCAATCATCTAAACTACCATCACATAGAAGAGAGCTGCGGTCATCACGATGAGCATCATCACGATGAAACTCGTCTTCATCCGGTTCCTCCAACGCTCCCTCCCCTCTCCCGCTAGATAGCGGGCGTATCTAGATTCGGCCTCGGCCCTAGTGGTGTACCCTTTGTAACTGTTACCACTGAATCGGTGAACCTGTCTCCGACACTCCTCCCAGTCGTCGTGGACTCCAGGAACCTTACCCTTGTACACGACATACGACGGCATCGCTATGCACTAGCCAAACGAAACGTTAGTACCAATTCACAGACAATACATAAGCAATATATAAGTATGCAACAGAACGATCGGAAGAGAAAAGCAAGACATTAATAGCATCAATTACATCTAAGTTGAACGACTCTCGAAACCAAAGAGACATACTACAAGTTCATTAAAGTTTAATTACAACATGAGCCAATCGATGTTTCAGAACTAGACACAGCATCACTGCTTTCGACTCGACTCAAGGGACCGGAGCGTGGATGAAGCCGCCGTCTATCGTGGGAGTCATGAAAGAACGGGCGTTGTCAGCCTGCATTTGTAGCATTGTGTCGATGTCACTGTTGGACAATTGACTTCTGAGGTAGAACTGCCCCGAGGTACGAAGGACATCTTGATGGATGATTTCCGTAAACTCCGACTGGATGCGAAAGAATTCTTGTCTGATGTCCGCGTCCTGGATTGCCGACACGCTCGCGGCCCAATCTTTGAGTTTACTCGGTAGCAGAAGTTGATGATGGTCCCGTACGATCGCCCGCATGTGATGGATGGCGTAGTAGGCACCCTTCTGACCGCCAGGCGGCTGCTTGACGCAGAAGAACGTTGTATTGTTGGAGAACACGTGCTTGCCGTACTTACGAATAGGCCTGGTGAAGGTGCCTCCAGATTTGGCTTAGTCGGGGAGAACATCATCAAGAACCTTCTTGACATTTGTGTAGTCTACGTTCGACTGACGGTCCGGGTCCAAATACGTGGCCATGGAATATTTGGGGCTTAGGAGGATGAGCGTGCAATGTGTGTCACTGCAGAAAACACGGAATGTTAAAAGAAAAACGATCAAAATCTAAGAATTCATATGTTATGGGCCGGTTGAGGGGAGGACTTACTCAGGAAAGTAAGGCACGAGGAAGTTATCCTTATCTTGGTTTGCCAGAATGACGCCTTCGAGGTAAGAACTCGCGACTTGCCGGTCCCCAGTGCTGCCCAAGATCTTGGCACACATATAGAAGGGGTCGACTATCACGATGTCCGGGGTCTTGTCGCGAATGATCCGCATCTCCATACTCAGCGAAAATAGCTGAACGAAGGTGTAGTGCAGCGGATGAAGGTTCATCATAGCGTGGATGTCATCAAACCGCAGGACGATCGTACACTCGGTGGAGTTATCCACAAAGCCCTTGCCCTTTGGCACCTTGGCCGCGAAAACCGGGTATGCCACATCCTTCTCTCTGAGATGCCGCTTCTCCAAAGAAAGAACACTGTCATGCAGACTCCGCATAGCACCGGTTGCAACATTGAGGATATTTGTCGGTAGCATCGCCCTACCTGCCACATGCACCCTCCTCGAGATATCCTCGGGTGAAGGTGGCCCGTCCTGAGCACGGATCGTACTCGGTGCCGGCTGGCTCGCACCCTTGTTAGTCTTTCTTTTGCATGCCTTCTTCTTCTCCTGTAATGGGACAGAGTTCTGCTCACAAACCGCCTTCTTGAGTGTGTTTGGGATGATAATATTTTGCACCTCGCCTATCTGAGGCTCGGTGAACTCGGCAGCTGGAGGCGTCTCCTGAGAGCTGAACGGCAGACGATGCCTGTTGCAACTTGGCTTCTCCGCGGTACCAGCTAGATCACGCACGTCTTTTGTTGGGTTGGGTTCTTGAGGAGGCCCCATGAAGTCGCCATCGTACCCATGTTCGGCAAAGTACTGATCGACGTTGCCAAATGTATCGTCGTCGTCGTCGTTCTGATCCTGTGTCATATGCATGTTTGGATCCAGTGGCATAGGGATGTCCGGCACCGTTGCGGCGGTCTTGCCATGGGGCCGACTTAGCGCCGGCACGACTATCGGTGTTGTCTTTGGGGTGGTGTCCCTCGCCCCCAAACGAATCTGGCTCTTCGGCCAAAGCAGGGGCCAGCTCAGGCAGGCGCTGAGGGTCATCACGTCATCATCGTCGGCCCCGACGGGTTGAATCGGAGGTAACAACTCGTCGCAGCCTGGTAGCACCCAAACCAGTTCAACCCTAAACAAGTTGGGTGGCATCTGGGTACCGTGGAACAAGGGGTTGCCCGGTTGAACGATTTTGCCCTTGGCGACATCGACCAACTCGTTGTTCACGAAGTGCAGGAGAGTGCACGGAACGTCGGCGGCGCCCTGCGAAAACATGTAGGGCGTCAGGGATGCCCAGTCAAAGGCAAGGAGATGAAGTCCTCGACCGAGAGAGGTTAATTAGTTACCGTGATGATGGCGTCGAGCTCGGCTAATGTCGAGGCACCGTCGACGGCGGGCGTGCAGTTGACGGAGGGGCCGCTTGCTGCAGAGGTGCCGGCCGGCGTACACCCGGGTGCATTAAGCTCCCGTGCCGGCGTCGGAGACACCAATCCCGCCTCCGCCGGAGACACCAATGGCCCCGCCATCGCATTCTGCGAGTTGCTGGCCGTGAAGCTAGGAATCGGGGGCGGCCCCTGTTGGCCGCCCGCAATCCACGCACTCAACCCCTGGATCAAGGTAGGCACAATGGCGGTGATCGTCGCTCCGAGTTGTTGTTGCACTTGCTCTTGGATAATCTCCGGAATCCGCGCCACCTGTGCCTTGAGTTCTTGAACCTCGCACGCCTGGCTTTCCGAGCTGGTCTTTTTCTCCTTCCGCACACCAGCGGTATAGTATGACCCCCATTTTGTGGACAAGCCTTTGCCGGCCACATGACCAGCTGACGTCGGCTTACTAAGCTTATCCTTGTTCTTCATTACATTCAACGCCCTATTTAGAGTGGTGTCCCAAGGGTTGCTCTTAGTCGACCCCGCGCTACTGCTTTCAGTCGCCTGCGGAAGGAATGTGAACCATTTAGAAATTTGGCTTCATTAATTAGAATGCAACCATATGGAGCTAATTACGCGGGGGTGTATTCCTTACCAGAACAAGCTCAAGCGCCCTGGTCTTCGGATCCGTGGTAAGCTCCTTTGTTATCGGGTCCTCCTTGTACCGGGCCCTGACATAGTTCCTGGTCTGCTTGTTACCGCTGTATTTCTCGAAGCGGGGCGGTAGGCCTTGCTCGGCACGCTCCGCGTCCTCCTTCTCCCATATAGGCTCCGCCACTCTGTAACTGCCGGGACTGAGTTTGTGTTCCCCTAAGTTCAGCTCCCGCCTTTCTTTCCCCCACTGACTTTATTGGGAGTTTGCGGTGCTCGAGCAATTGATCTTGAAGTCGTTGTAGTCATCTTCGGTGATCGAAGGATTTTTCTCCTTGATCTTCTCATAACTCTCACCTTTCTCGATCATTCTCTTCACATTGCTTTTCCAAGTAGACAGGGCCTTGCTCATCTTCGTGAGGGCAGCATTGTTCACTTTATTCCCTTTGAGGCTTGTGTTTTCAAAATCAGCGGGGAACTTGTATCGTTCGTGCAGCTTCATGAAGAGGAGGTTGCGCAAATTCCCTCGGTCAGGATGCCTCAGGTTCTTGGTGTTGATCGAGACGGTGCTCTGGAGAATGCACCCGAGCTGAAGCGAGTACCCCTTGACTATTCATTCGGGCGCCATTGGATTCCCGTTGGAGTCCACTTCAGTAACTTCCTCCTTGAGGGTGCGGAGCACGGCTGGGCGCCGGTCCTTCCGTTGCCTCTTCGGTTGGCTGCCATCTGTACGTGCGCCGCCATCATCAGTGGTGGCATCCTCGGCGGCACCATCAGTGGTGGCATCAGTGGGGTCATCCTCGGCGGCACCATCAGTGGTGTCATCAGTGGGGTCATCCTCGGCGGTACCATCAGTGGTCTCAGGATCGGTGGGGAAGGCGGCGTCCTCATACAAGTGAGGTTGTTCCTCCATCTCCCGGGACAGCTCCCAGAATGCCTTGCCGCCCGAACCCCCGGCCTCATCGTTGTTGGCCATGTTTCTCTCTAAATAGGAACAAAGTTTGGTCAAAAAGTTGGTTATTGTCAAGGAACAAGATCATGGTCTCATCATTTAGGGTTTGTCGACACCGAGGCATCCTAAAAGCTAAGCTTTTATCATTGAGGGTTTTTCGATGCCGAGGCACCCTAAAAGCCTAAGCTTTCATCATTAGTCACAAGTACCCCGGCCCATGCATTAGTCACAAGTACCCCATATGTCCTATTTTTAGCAAAGTCATGCTAAAATTCACGGAAAATTTCAGCATGACCTTTGCTGAAAATAGGACATATGGAGTACCCGAATTTGCTGGAACGGAAGTTAATCGACATTCCAGCAAACTCAAGGGCCTCTCGGGTGGACAAGGCAAAAAAGGACTTCATCACAACATGGAAAATACATTGGCATGTGAAGAGGTGAAACAATATATGCATCTCCAAGCAGTATCATTCAACATTTTGGACAAACCACTACAAGCAATACTGGATCAGAATGTTTTTTATACATAATTGCTAAAACCCTAGGAGTTAACCGAGCCACCAACAGAATGTGGACTTAAAAAGAGAGAGTCACGGACAATGACACGATACATTTTCATAAAATTAGCTAGTTTTACTTATGGTGCACAAAGGAACAAGTACTGCAGTGCACTTAGAAAAAAATGAGCACCGCAAAACAAGAAGACTCGTTTCAGGTAAACGGAAGCTGTCGGCTCCATCAAGTGGAGGCAAAAACAACTGTAATTGCAAATGAATGCAAACCACGTTAAGACTTAACTGGTAAGGCCTAGTTTGGCAACACGGTTAAGGATATTGTTATTTAGCCATTAATTACCGTCTTAAGTGCAAATCATTTTGATTCACTCTAGCTATGAATTGGTTGGTATATGATGTTTTTTCCAAGGGGCCTTCTTATTTTTTGCCTTGATGTTGACTTGCCTGCCAACTAATTTGTTTCAGAATCTTCACATGCATAGGTACTTGAGAAAGGGAGGGGAATCAGAGTTGTTGTGGAGGAAATGAAAATATCTTGTTATTTGGCTGCTACCATCCATGTTCTTTTAGACTGAACATTCCCATGGGCGTTTCTCTACGCAACAAATATATTAGATCAAGCATCATATCATGGACACCATAAAACTTTTCTGCCTTGATAACGATGTCTACAGGTTGGACCCTGCTTTTGTTTATGAGCTCATTCAAGTAACTCTCCTAGCTCAAATGGGTCAATTTCACGTTTACATGATAGATGATACACAACATAATCTTTAGTCTTGACCAAATTATGGTAGACTAGAGATAGAACACTATACGAACCAGACACATACCGACGATATGGAAACTAGACTCAGGTTATTAGCAAATACTTGTAGACTGAATTTGCTGCTTACATCGTAATAATGCTAACATCAACTGTTCCTCTAATTGCAAATAGATCACGTGAAATTCCAACAGTCCTATTGTACAGAAATTCAGTCCATAAGGGCATATATGTCCAACAGACTATGCTACTTTGATATATGAGTTTTGCTGTATAGGTAAAAAAAAGACATGTCTAACAGACTCTGCTATCTACTTTGCAAACATTAACTGCTAGCTACTTTACATGTTAAAAATTCAAAATGCTAAGATGAACTGTTCATCTGATTGCAGCTAGATCAAGTGAAATTACAACAGTTCTAAAGGCCGTCGAAGATCACAAGGGCAGCTTGCTGTTGTACAGGACTTAGGTGAATATGAGGCGTCACTTGACTGAACTTCAGTCAGTACATGTTACACAACTTCAATCAAATGGGAGTGAGAACATTCTACAGATTCAACATCAGTTATTCTAGCCTACAACATCAGTTTCTATTTTGGGTAGTGGTTTTTCGTCTTGTTCTTTCAACACTACCAGCAGCCTCACTTTAACTAACAAAACAGCATTGTATCTGTGACAGCGCAAAATTAGTAATTGTTTGACAGTTCAAAATCAGAAACCATCAATGTTAATTGCGGTTGATAATTTGGGTGTCCTCTTGCACTACCGACGGTATAGAGAGGGGGAGAGGAGGGGGAGAGGAGGAAGGGGAGCTCACGGGGGCGGTGGTGTGGACGGGGCGACGAGGTCCGGGTGGTGGTGGTGCGATGAGGTCCGGGTGGTGGTGGTGCTCCGGCGACGGTGGTGTTGACGGGGCAGCGTCCGGGCCACCGGCGACGAGGGCGGTGGGGAGAGCGGCACCGAGGAGACGAGGACGACGGGGCGGCGGGGCGGCGGTGTCGGGAGAGGAGAGGGCGGCGTCGCGGCGTCGGGGCGTCGGGGCGGAGACGAGGACGATGGGGCGGCGTCGAGGCGGCATCGGGGCGGCATCGAGGCGGCGGGGCAGCGGCGTCGGGAGAGGAGAGGGGAAGGGGATCGAGGGCGAGGGCGAGGGAGAGAGAGGAGATAGGTTTGGGCCGGGATATGGATGGGGGCGGCACAATACTAATGGCGCACCACACCACGGTGCGCCATAAGTACATCCATACTAATGGCGCACCTCGCTCTGGCACCTTTCGCTTCTTTCCCGGCTCTGACGCCTTTTGCTTCTTTCCCGGCAGTGGACAGTCTTTCTAATTTTTTTACAGCTTGTCTATTTCCTCGCCGCTCCTCGTACACGGGCGTTTTCAGGGTTCGGTTTCATCATCGAACAGATCCTTGCGTTTCCTCCATGGGTCATCGTCGCGAAGCCACCTTCGATGTCCCATGAACACGGTTTTCGAAGACCCGGGATCTCTATCTAGCTGGCGATATGTTGTGTCATCCATGCACCTTACGCATCCAGAAAATCCGTGGACTACCTGCCCCGCGAGATATCCGTAACCGAGATAGTTGTGCACCGTCGTGAGCAGTGCGACTCTCATAGGGAAATATTCTTTCTCTGCAGCGTCCCACGTATTGGCTGGCGTTTTCCACAGCGTGTCAAGCTCCTCTTTCAGCAGCCCCAGATACAGATTGATGTCGTTCCCTGGTTGTTTCGGCCCTTCAATTAGCATACTCATGTGAATGTACTTGCTCTTCATGCACAACCAGGGGGGAAGGTTGTACATCCACACAAACACAGGCCAGGTGCTATGTGTGCTTCTCTGGCTGCCAAACGGATTGACTCCATCGGTGCTCGCGCCCAGCACGATGTTCCTTGGATCGTTCCCAAATTCCGAGTCTTTGAAGTTCAACGCTTGCCACTGGCTCGCATCCTTAGGGTGACTCAGCATCTTGTCTTTTTTATCTATCTCCGGATCATTTGCGTCAGCTTCTCGCTTCTTCTCCTCCCTATTCGCGTGCCAACGCAGGAGCTTTTCTACCTTAGGGTCCGCGAAATACCGCTGCAGACGAGGAGTGATCGGAAAGTACCACACCACTTTTCGAGGAGCTTTCTTCCTCTTCTTGTATCGAGTGACGCCGCACACCGGACATATGGTAGACTCCGCATGCTCGGCCCGATAAATGATGCAATTGTTCATGCACACATGGTATTTCACGTGCGGTAAATCTAGAGGACACACGATTTTCTTCGCCTCCTCCAAACTGGTCGGGCACTTGTTCCCCTTGGGAAGACGTTCGTGCCAGAATGACATGTTCTCGTCGAAACATGCGTCGGTCATTTTGTGTTTTACCTTCATCTCCAGAGCCATGAGCGTTACTTTCAGGCGGGTATCCTCGGGCCTGCATCCTTCATACAATGGAGTAACCGCGTCTAACTCAAGTTGATCCATCTTGGCTTTCTCTCAGGCGGCAGCTCTTGCGTTATCCGTCTGCTTGAGAAGCAGCTCTTGAATATGAGGGTCCTGCACCCAGCCCATCAATGGTCCAGCGTCGTGTGCTCCGCCGGCATCATCATCTTCATGATCATGCCCGTCGTCTCCTCCGGCATCTTCCTCATTATCATGTCCTGCATCTTCTACATGATGACTGTGTACAGCATCACCATCATGATCATCTCCTGGGGATTCTTCGTCTTCTCGCCCGCCCGATCCGCGGTGGTTGTCTTGCTGCCCTTCCTCATTTCTTGCCCGGCCCCCATGGACGACTTCGTAGTCATCTTCATCACCTTGCCACCGATAGCCATCCATGAAACCACGCAAGAGCAGGTGGTCCCGCACCTGCCCGGAATCCGGGTCCGCAATAAGACTCTTCAGCTTGCATCTTCGACACGGACATCTTATCTCTGTCTCGTTCTTTTGAAGCATCTCGGCCTTCGCGGACCTCAAAAACCTATTCACGATGCCTTCGGTCATCGTGCGGACCATGGTCGCCTGCGGGGTAGAGCAAAACGATATTTTAGAACCAAGAAAAAATTTGGCATGACTTTCCCTAAAAATAGGACCAAAAAGAATGCTTAATGCCAAAATTCTCGCCGAAACGGAAATGAATCAACATTCCGGCAAAATATTGGCAACTATCGCATTTCAAATACCGGTACACCTCCAAACACAAACACATATGCAACACCACAAACATATGCAACACCACGAACATACTAGACCTAGCTAGGCCATAAAAAGTGCATGTGCACATTGTTGTAGGGAGAACAACATAAATATAGCTTCCCCCATTACTTACCTATCAAAACAAGGTAATTTAACCACTTAATTTGAATGAATCTATGGTGGAAATGAGGTGAAAAAGAGGAGGCACCCGAGACAAGGAGGAGGTGGAGAGAATGAACTGGGGAGAAAGTGAGTGTGGGTAGGAGAGGCTGTCCAAAATATCTTGTTGCTGCCCACTTACTAATGGCGCACCAGCACTAAATGCGCCATTAGTAATCCAGGTTACTAATGGCGCACCTTCTGGCGGTGCGCCATTAGTAGTTTTGCAAAAAAAAAACATACTAATGGCGCACTGTTCTACAGTGCGAAACTAGTAATGGCGCACGGTTGTACAGTGCGCCATTAGTAGTATTGCAAAAAAAGGAATAAAAAATATAATAAAAAAAACAACTTTAGTGGCGCACTTTCCGAAGGGTGCGCCATTACTAGTTACAACTAGTAATGGCGCACTGTGTCTGGATGCGCCATTAGTATGTTTGGACAGGCACACTAGTTCAAAAAAAATTGATACTAATGGCGCACCTTGGGCCAGGTGCGCCATTAGTAGTTTCAACTCTAATGGCGTATCTGAAGGTGGTGCGCCATTAGTATATACTAATGGCGCACCCCTTGTCTGGTGCGCCATTAGTGTCAATCCCATCTATAGCCCTTTTTCTAGTAGTGATGTGTAGGATGTAATCCTCAATCCAGACTCCGGGGTCTCTTGTTCCGTCATATGCTTCTATGTTTACGGGTTTGAATCCCGCTGGAAATCCATGATCCAGTACCTCGTCGGTGAAACATAGTGGGTGTGCGGCGCCCCTGTATTTGGGTGTGCCGTTGTCTTCAAATGCTCAGCGGGTTATGTTGCTTCCTGGAGTCTTCTTTTTTGGCCCATAAATAGATCTGACTGGGTCGTCCTTTTTCCGAGGGTCTTTATTCTGATCGTGTGCCGGACTGTGTGCGACGCCCCTTGTTGCTCTTGGCCTGTCATCTGGTCGTTTATCCGGCCAGGCGGCTTCTTTCTTTTTTGACTGCGGGGGCTCTAAGGCCTCCTCGTCAAATTCGGGCAACAGTTTGCGCTTCGGGTAGCTCTTTGTCTGGTGACTAGCGCTATGTTTATCTGCTCTGTTGAGTACTTTGCTACATCTCATTCTGAGTGCGTCCTCCGCTGTTTTGAGCTTCCACTTTTGCTTCTTCAAACTTCTTGCAGTGGCGACGAGCCTTTTATGAAGAGTCGTATGCTCTGGTGATGTGAGATCGTCTTCGCCGGGGATGGGTTGCTTGTCTAGTTCATGTCCGGCTGGCTGCTTGGTGACGTGTGCGTCGTCCACTGCTTCGCCCTGTTCTAGGGCCTTGTCCGTATGGGTGCCATTTTTGTTGAGGCCGGTCTTCGGGCGGCGGTTGCGTCGCCGTTTTGATTGTTTGTTGGGGGAGTTGTCCTTCGCCACGTCCCGTTTTTCCTCATTGTCGCTTCCTTTTGGTGTATCCACCAGGTATACGTCGTGAGTTGGGGTGGCTTTCCAGTGCCCGGTGGGCGCTGGTTCTTGGTCGTCTCCGGCATCGTCGTCCATACCGTCGACGTCTTCGGAGTCATAGTCTAGCAGGTCGGTTAGATCGTCGACAGCGGCTACCAAGTGGGTGGTGGGTGGGCTTTGAATTTCTTCGTCGTCCGCATCCCAACCGTCCTGACCGCAGTCCGGCCAGGGCTCTCCTAATAACGAGAGATACTTTAGCGAACTCAAGATGTCGCCAAAAGGTGAGTGTTTGAAAGATGTCCGCTGAGGTGAACTCCATGATCGGCGCCCAATAGATTCGATCGGAGGGGGCGCGGGAGGTTCGGAGTCCGACAGGGAGTCCGGCACCTCGTAGTCACGAGCTTCATGAGGGGCAAGGTCATTGTTCGGCTCTATCGCCGTAGAGGTGGCAGCCCCCGAGGCGGTGTCTAGCCATCCGTCCTCGATCTGCGCAGCCGGCTCCGAATTGAAGATCGGAGCGGGTTCAAGTGCGGCCTCTAGGGTACTGTCCGGCTGCAGAGCTAGATCATGCTCGCCGTGATAGTGTGGCATGCTCGGCTATGGCTCGAATCCATCGAGGCTCAAGTCCCCGCGGATGTCCGCCGTGAAGTTTAAACTTCCCAATCAGACCTGACGGCCAGGGGCGTAGCTTTCGATCTGCTCCAGATGGCCAAGTGGATTGGCCCGCAGTGCAAAGCCGCCGAATACGAAGATCTGTCCAGGGAGAAAGATCTCACCCTGGACTGCGTCGTTGATGATGGTCGAAGTAGCCATCGAGCCTATCGGTGACGACACAGAGGAACTCTCAATGAAAGCACCAATGTCGGTGTCAAAACCGGCGGATCTCGGGTAGGGGGTCCCGAACTGTGCGTCTAGGCGGATGGTAACAGGAGACAAGGGACACGATGTTTTACCCAGGTTCGGGCCCTCTTGATGGAGGTAAAACCCTACATCCTGCTTGATTAATATTGATGATGTGTGTTACAAGAGTGGATCTACCACGAGATCAAGGAGGTTAAACCCTAGAAGCTAGCCTATGGTATGATTGTTGTTCGTCCTATGGACTAAAGCCATCCGGTTTATATAGACACCGGAGAGGGCTAGGGTTACACAGAGTCGGTTACAATGGTAGGAGATCTACATATCCGTATCGCCAAGCTTGCCTTCCACGCCAAGGGAAGTCCCATCTGGACACGGGACGAAGTCTTCAATCTTGTATCTTCATAGTCTTGGAGTCCGGCCGATGATAATAGTTTGGCTATCCGGACACCCCCTAGTCCGGAACTCCCTCAAGGGCAAAACTGAGTAGAACTATGGAACCGAGGGCATGAAAATAGAGA
Organism: Triticum dicoccoides; assembly: GCF_002162155.2. NCBI lineage: Eukaryota > Viridiplantae > Streptophyta > Magnoliopsida > Poales > Poaceae > Triticum > Triticum dicoccoides. The sequence continues at coordinate 725,209,447 of NC_041389.1, read as the reverse complement.
TCCCAATAATCAATATTATCCGCGGATGAGCTTGCTTCCCGAGTTTGACGAATAAGTCTCCGGTACCCCGCTGTCACAACATGATTGGCCCCAAGACCGCCCCCTCGAGACCGGGACAGGCTGTTGGTAAACGCAGTGGAAAAAAATGCGCGCCTACGATCACCCAAGATCAATATGAAGATGCATAACTAAGTGTATATCGATGATTTTGCTTACATCAACTAAGTGTATACCGATGATTTTGTCATCAGTGTCTCTACAAGACCTAAAATACATAAAATCATCTCAAGGCGGTATGTTTGGATTCAGCCAAATTTAGCTTAAGCTTACAACTTAACCATTCTCATATCAGTCTATATATCCAAAACATATACGAGAAGTTCAATGTGGATACGTCATACCAATAAAAGACATGTAATATGGTCCTACTACCCCTAGTAGGGTACAAAACTATTCATACCTAGGGATGATAATGAAGTGATATCAAGATCTGAAGTTCTATATCTCACTGATGTCAAAGCACTCATATAATTGCCAACTACGTCAGGACTGACACTATATTTTCTAAGTGCAACCCCCAACAAAAGTTATATGGTCGATATAAGAAATATTAGCTTATATCTCAAGCTCACAATAAATCTTGGAAAATTCCATTAGGAAAATCAAAATATGACCATGATATGATGTAATGATATTGGCTCCTTATTTAATCCCAACAACGCCATATCAATGAGTGAATTCACTGTAATAGTCTTCTCATGAAGTTCATATTTTAATGACTATTTCCACTTGTCATTCTTACATAATTGATTATTTTAAAAGCATCGCAAAATATACATGGCTCAGTAGAATAATTAACCACACTCAAAACCGTCTGGTTGAGATTCATCAGAATTGCATAACTTGATTTTATCAAGATTCTGTCACTTGTTTTACTCAATACCTACATGTTATATGAAGAGCAATATCATAAAGCACATTGCTCGAAAATCACTTATCCTCATGAATTATGGAAAGTGAGGAAACAATTTGCGAACAAAATATTGGAAAGTCCAATAGATTATTCATAACGTCATGTTCATGTTAGTGGAATTGGTCTGACACATCCTCCAGATTTGCAAAGTTTAGGGGGAGTAATCTCCCAAAGTATAACCCGTTAACAATCATCGGATTGAATATATTGTACTCTTTTTCCCTTCATGAGTTTTTCCCTAATGGTTTCTCATAAAAGGTTTTTAACGAGACAATATAGATACAAGTAAACCCAGCCGCGACTGCCCTTTCGAACTCCTCTATATAGCAGTCTTTTGGGCCTAACTAGGGCGCCCTGCCCTGTGAGCCTGCTGGCCCTTCTAGGCCTGAATTTGCATACCCTAGGGCTGGCAGGCCTACCGGGTAGCGCCCCAACAATTTTTTATATAATTATTTTCTTTTATGCATTATTTATTTTCTTCTATTTATTTATGAGTAGTTTTTTTGCTGTATTTAGTTTCTTTGCCGTTAGAACATGTTGGAAATTGATGACGTCACTTCGAATGCTGCATAATGCCGGCTCAAAAAAAGTCTGGACTTCAAATAAGTTCAAAAAATGAAGTGCCCGTGTAACTGATGAGTTCTCGTCCGAAACCCTGATACTCCGAAAGAGATTGTCCAGTTTGTACACGTAGTTCGTCTAGTTTTTGCCGTGACCCTCTCTACTCTCTCGCACATGCTATGCAGGTGAAATGATGATACCTTCCACATTTTCAGAGTTTGTTTTGTAGTGATTTTCATTTTGACGGTCATTTAGCTCTGATCTAAACAAATCGGTGACTGAAAAATAGCAAATGATGTCAGAACGTGTTGGAAATTGATGACGTCGCTTCGAATGCTGCATAATGACGGCTCAAAAAAAGTCTGGAGTTCATATAAGTTAAAAAACTGAAATGCCCGTGTAACTGATGAGTTCTCGTCCGAAACCCTGATATTGCGAAAGAAATTGTCCAGTTTGTACACATAGTTCGTCCAGTTTATGCCGTGACCCTCTCTACTCTTTCGCACATGCTATGCGGGTGAAATGATGATACCTTCAACATTTTC
>NC_041389.1:725200048-725206245 GCF_002162155.2 Triticum dicoccoides | reverse complement strand
TTTCACAGTCATTTAGCTCTGATCTAAACAACGGTGACTGAAAAACAACAAATGATGTCAGAACATGTTGGAAATTGATGACGTTGCTTCGAATGCTGCATAATGCCGGCTCAAAAAAAGTCTAGAGTTCAAATAAGTTAAAAAAAATGAAGTGCCCCTGTAACTGATGAGTTCTCGTCCGAAACCCTGATACTCCGAAAGAGATTGTCCAGTTTGTACACGTAGTTCGTCCAGTTTTTGCCGTGACCCTCTCTACTCTTTCGCACATGCTATGCGGGTGAAATGATGATACCTTCAACATTTTTAGAGTTTGTTTTGTAGTGATTTTCATTTTCACGGTCATTTAGCTCTGATCTAAACAAATCGGTGACTGAAAAACAGCAAATGATGTCAGAACGTGTTGGAAATTGATGACGTCACTTCGAATGTTGCATAATGCCGGATCAAAAAAAGTCTGGAGTTCAAATAAATTAAAAAAAATGAAGTGCCCGTGTAACTGATGAGGTCTCGTCCAAAACCCTGATACTCCGAAAGAGATTGTCCAGTTTGTACACGTAGTTCGTCCAGTTTTTGCCGTGACCCTCTCTACTCTTTCGCACATGCTATGCGGGTGAAATGATGATACCTTCAACATTTTCAGAGTTTGTTTTGTAGTGATTTTCATTTTCACGGTCATTTAGCTCTGATCTAAACAAATCGGTGACTGAAAAACAGCAAATGATGTCAGAATGTGTTGGAAATTGATGACGTCGCTTCGAATGCTGCATAATGCCGGCTCAAAAAAGTCTGGAGTTCAAATAAGTTAAAAAAATAAAGTGCCCGTGTAACTGATGAGTTCTCGTCCGAAACCCTGATACTCCGAAAGAGATTGTTCAGTTTGTACACGTAGTTCACCCAGTTTTTGCCGTGACCCTCTCTACTCTTTCGCACATGCTATGCGGGTGAAATGATGATCAGTACCGCCTTTCAGCCAAAACGCGCTACTGCTACAGAGAAGTACATAAAAAATACATTGATCATCAATGATCTTTTTGTATAGAATCTAAATTGTCAATAGGAATCTACCACCGATTTAAGAACCGGCGAAGACTCCTATTGCAGCCACAGATCCTACACATGGAGTTCAATGAACACTAAATGGTTGTGATAGTTTGAGTAGTAAACTTATTTAAGGTGGTCAAAATCTTGTTAGGGGAGCGAGGTGGGACTAAAAAAAGCCCTGCCACAATCTCTTTAGTACCGGTTTGTGGAACGAACCGATACTAAAGATTCTGGTGCCCGACCAGCACCTTTATTACCAGTTCGAGGCACGAACCGGTACTAAAGATTCGCATTGAACCGGTACTAAAGATCTCCTCCCGCCTAGTCATCTGAACCGGCACTAATGGACACATTAGTGCCGGATCATATGCAAACCGGTACTAATTTTTCTCAAATTTGCCCCTTTTTCTACTAGTGAAAAGAACCATCTGATATTCAGTTCCATCTTCTACATAATGATTAGTTAGCAGTTGTTCTATCATATCTGAAGGAATTTCATAACCAATATTTTCAGTAGGTGTAGTAGTATGAGGGGCAACTAACAATACTAGGGGAAACCCTAGTAGTGGCACGGGTTTGATGGCTATCAGTAGTGCAGGTAGCCGCGCTACTACTACGACGCTTCAGCTAACTGGTAGTAGTAGGGTGGTCTATACCAGCGCTACTACTAGTCACCTTATCAGTAGCGCTCCTCTGTCATGCGCTACTACTATTTAGCTGTAGTGCTTTTCCTGTCCCCACGTTGCTGCTGTATTGTTCAACATTTTTTTTCTGCTTTCTATATTGTAGAATAGTACCCTTTTCAATAAACTGCAAATTCACAAATAGTAGGAACTCATATAACAATATCATTAACCACAATACTAGATTTACTACCAGATTTAATACAACCACAATCTCACAAACATTGTAGGTACTCATATATAGTCAACATGCATGGATACATCTCATATGGCGAACTAATAATAGTTGAAAAGTAGTCTACTAGGTAGTCATATAGTAGCATATATATGGTTCAACAGCCACACACATATATAGTTCTAGATGATATCGATGATGATCATCATCCTCAAGCCTTGGCGGTGGGTGTTCCTGATAGTAATTAGGATGGCCTGTCCAACATGAAGATTCTTGCCAACAAGGAAGCTCTTCTACCCTACCGAGCTTAAGTGTGTGCGACTGTACGTGTCCAGGTCGTACACGCAGGTGGTGACGGAGGCCCTTGCGGTAAGGCATATTCCAGCAGAGCCTTCTTCGTCAGGCTCGATACCACAACTCACAGATAGGCTATTTGGCAATTTCTGAATGAGAAAAACATATCAATTAATAAGTAGCCTCGCACATACTCTTGCAAATATATTTCTACTAAGTATATATTTCACACTATCAAAAGAGAGTACTACATTTCTGCTAAGCATGAATTCTACTAATAAGTATGCATTCTACACTATTAACAGTTCCTTCGATTCTACACTAAGCATATATGTCATTGGACTCTAGCTAAGCTAAAGCATACCATCCATCGGATTCTACACTAAGCATATATATCATTGGACTCTAGCTACACTAAATCATATCATCGATCAGATTCTACAGTAAGCATATATATCATTGGACTCTAGCTACACACTAAAGCATATCATGGATCGGACAGTAAGCATGTCATTGGACTCTGCACTAATTAAGCATGTCATCAGACTCTACACTAAATCATATCATCAACTAACTACTAGGGAAAAGCCTATACACAGGATCTTACCAGCAGCGAGTTTTAAAATAAGGCGCCGCTTCAATTTATCAGTAGCGCGCTTCACCATAACTCATTGCTGAAAGAAAAGTAGCAGTAGCGCGCCACCTCTAAGACACGCTACTGCTACAATTCCCACGACCCCGCCACAGAGCTAGTTATAGCAGCAGCGTGTTAAATATACGGGCGCTACTGCTAGGTAGTTTAGCAGTAGCGCCTTCACATGCACCGCGCTACTGCTAAAGCTAGCTATCTCACCACCCACTCTCCTCTCTATCCGATCCACACTCACTCGATCCCCACCCCTCAACTCCCCTGCGCCGGTCCTCCCCCGTCAGCCGCCGTCACCTACCCATCCTCCCTCTGTGCCGCCGTCACCTCCTCCTCCTCACTGGACTCGGTACCGCCCTCCTCCTCCATCCACCCTGGACTCGCCGCCGGCCAGCCACTCCTCGCTCCGCCCTTCCTCCTCCGTCCTACTCTCTCCTCCCTCCTCCAGCCACCCCTCCTTCTCCCTCCTCCCTCCTCCCTCCACAACCCCTCCTCCCTACTACATTTTGATTTAGTAGGCTAGGTCATATGCAACATTTTGATTTAGTTCATATGATTTAGTTGATTTAGTAGGCAAGATGATTTAGAACATTTTGATTTTGTTGATTTAGTAGGCAAGTTGATCTAGTAGGCTAGTTGATTTAGTTGATTTATAGAACATTTTGGTTTATTTGATTTAGTAGGCAAGTTGATTTAATATGCTAGTTGATTTAGTTGATTTATATAACATTTTGATTTAGTTGATTTAGTATGCTAGTTGATAGCTCTGAAGATTTGGCACCACCTGGCTAAAAATATAAGTGAAGAAGAACCAAAAAAATCACATGCTACTATTTTTCTTTCATGTGAAGTGGATCGTTAATCCTTTGCTCATATTGCTTTAGGAAGATGGCGCCACCACCACCACCACCATGTCGATTGTGCAAGTAAAGGTGCGCCAGCAGCCTTGCAACTGGCAAGCTGTTCGGCATCTACTTCCAGCCGAGTTTTCGTCATGCAGCGGTAAGAAATTATATGAAATGTAACAACTATTTTATTCTTAGTGTTGGCATCACTGCATTGTGTCATTTTGCTTTTTTACACAGATTGCCCCATGCAATGTGAGGTTGAAATTCAACAAGCTGACATGGAGGTCGAGAAAGGACGCAATATTTCGCAAATTGGAGGAGATGGATGGGCCCGTTTCCTCGCCCACATGCGTCTTACTGGTGCTGAGTTGATCAGCTTCTCCTTCAGAGCAGAAAGACCCAAGTTGGCTATCATTTATATCAACCTGGTGGAAGATGATGAAGATAATGAGGACCCACTTGATGAAGATGATGAGGACCCACTTCTGTAGCGACCAGACCTCAAACAGTCTGATCTCTGTGCATCAGTGTCATCCCTGGATCAGTAATGCTGACACGCACGGTACTTGAAGGATTTATAACACAGTGGCAATCACACACTTATTACATCGAATGTCTCAAAAGAGAACTCATTACAATAAATATGGCTTAAGGCCATCTAACAATAATAACAACGGAAGGCTTGGAAAATAAGTGAGTCCATCAAATCCAACGTCATCACTGAGTATAGGACCACGCAACTCCAACGAACCTAAGGCATCTTACTCGTCGTCTGAAAAGTCTGCAACATGAACGTTGCAGCCCGAAAACGGGTCAGCACATGGAATATGCTGGCAATGTAACACATAGAGAGTAATGAAACAAATATACTATACTACATGCATATATGGCTGGTGGAAAGCTCTATGGTTACAGCTTTTTTTGCATAAAGCTAATTTTTCCCTACTGCAAAGGAATAAATTTTATTTAACTATCATGGTGGTTGTTAAACATTGAGAATGGTTGACAGCATTCTCAATCCCAATTAAGTGTCATCATTAAAAACCCAACAACATTAATTAAAGTAACATGATGAGATTCACATGATAATCCATGTACTAGAAACTCAAAACGTCCATAACCGGGGACACGGCTAACCATGATTAGTTTCTACACTCTGCAGAGGTTTTTGCACTTTTCCCCACAAGACTCGATCTCCTTCGTTGGTTTTCTCGCACTACATGGTGTTTGAGAAACAGATGACCGAGACATAGTCTTTCAGAACCGCTAGCACCTTATGATGGGTAGACCGTTACACCTACTTTCCCCTACATCTGCTAGTCTACCACTGTAAGAGTTCGCTCGACTTAATCAACTATGCTAGAGCCCATAGTAGCTTGCGGCTGCACAAGGAAGTTTCTAGCATGAATAATCTTATGATCCCTTTGAGCCTGGGTGGCGGTCCATAAAACAAACAGGCAATCCTGGAATACCCAGGTGCCTCAATCCACCCAGATGTGTATTAAAGTTGCCACCTTAAATAAACCATTAATTAACAATCTCATATCTGTCATGGATACACTCACCCAATCCACGTCTACTAGCATAGCATGGCAATAAGCAAACATAGAAGTAACTCGCAAGGGTTTGATAATAAAACAGGTAATATGTACTACCTCATCTATTTCCCAAAACCCACATATTAATCAGATCCTAATCATGCAATTGTTTGAGGATTGATCTAATGCAATAAAACTGGGTAGTAAAGAGATATGATCAAAGTGTTACTTGCCTTGCTGATGATCCATGAAACCTAGGGATTCAAAGTAGCAAGCGGTGCAATCCGGATACTCTACCGCAACAAAAAAACAAAACAGCATACAATAAGTACTCATCTAATGCACAGGTAAAACTCAAATAAGAGATCTAACCAGAAAGTTTAACTTAGGAACTCCGGTTTGCAAAAAGAATCAAATCGAACGAAGCAACCAAAATCAAATGGCGAAAGAAACAAGCTTCATATACTAATCTGGACCTAGGTCCAATTTTACAGAAGCAAAAACTTTTTTGAGTTGATTAAACGGAAAGAGGGTTTCGAGGCGAAACTCTAGGCGCTTGAATCACATGATTCCGATAAACGAGCGAAAAGGTAAACTAAAACGAAGATCGGATCAGAAATCGCGATTAGAAATAATCGCGGAATAATCCGATAAAAAGAAAACCGACGAACAGATTAACGAACGGATGTTCGTTAACTGAAACTAAACGGCGAAATTCGTTCATTAAAACGAATGAACGGGCGAACGCTCGCTAAATAAAATAAACCCTAAAAAACAATCTAAAAACGGATCTAGGTTTTCTAAAAAAGCCGGACTGGTTTTATTAGAAAACAGGGGCGGCGGTGGCGGCTACCTCGGCTCGGGCTCCGGCGAGACTCCGGCGGGGCTGCGGGTCGGTGGGGTGGCGGGGACCGGCGGCGGCTGGCGGCGGCGGCGGCTGGCGGCATTGGCGGTGGCGGCGCAAGGCAGCGG
>NC_041389.1:725144528-725199772 GCF_002162155.2 Triticum dicoccoides | reverse complement strand
GGCGGCTTGGGGCTCGAGGGGGGGCCCGGGCTCGGTATTTAAAGGGGAAGGGGGTGCATGGTGGCTTGGGAGAGGGGGCAAGGCAGCAGCGACGGGGAGGAGTCCGGCTCGGACTCCATGTCCGGGACGGCGGAGGCGCGGAGCGACTGCGCGCGGGAGACGGCGGCGGCAGGCGAGCCAGCCTGGCTCGGCTGGGCTTCGGCCCAGTCGGGCGTGCGCGTTTTTTTAATTTATTCCGCCGAACAGAAAATAAATTCTAGAAAAAGAAATAAAAATCTAAAAATTCCAAAACAAATTTTCCGTCTAAACAAAATATTTAGAACAAGATGAACATTATTCTTGGCCCTAATATGCAGTTTTGAAAAACGTGCAATTTTTCCTAAATTCAAATAAAATAGCGAAAACTCCAATATAAACCTTATTTGATTTTTTATTAAATCATCAATATTTCTTTATTTTGGGAAAATCATTTTATTCCATCTCTCATATTTTTATAATCGAAATAATTGGAGATAAAATAAATAAAATCAAATGATACTATTTTCAAAATTCGAGAAAACTCAACTATGAAAATAACGAAACCCCCAACTCTCTCTCCGAGGGTCCTTGAGTTGCGTAGAATTTCTAGGATCAAACCAAAAACAAAGAAAATATGATATGCATTGATGATCTAGTGTATAACATTCCAAATTGAAAATTTGGGATGTTACAAACCTACCCCCGTTATGATGAATCTCGTCCTCGAGATTTGGGTTGGCTAGAAAATAGGTGAGGGTGGTCGTTCAGCAGATCTTCCTCTTGCTCCCAGGTGGCTTCATCCTCGGTGTGGTGGCTCCACTGAACTTTGCAAACCTTGATAACCTTGCTGCGGGTGACTCGGCTGGCATACTCAAGGATCTTCACTGGTTTCTCCTCATAGGTCAAATCACTGTCCAAATGAATCGCTTCCTATGGCACCGTATCTCTCAGTGGTATATCAGCCATCTCTGCGTGGCACTTCTTCAACTGGGACACGTGGAATACATCATGAACTGCTGAAAATCCTTCAGGCAATTCCAACTTGTAGGCAACTTCTCCCATACGCTCCAAAACTTTGTATGGTCCCACAAAACGCGGCGCTAACTTTCCCTTAACACCAAAACACTTAACTCCTTGAAGTGGAGATACTCAAAGATAAACTCTGTCTCCGACTTCGTAAACTGTCTCCTTGCATTTTGAATCGGCGTAGCTCTTCTGCCTGGTGGAGGTCTCCAACTTCATCCCATGACAACGGGGTCCTGCACCTCCTTCTGTACAAGGCTTCGAAAGGGGCCATCTTCAAACTGGATTGATAACTGTTGTTGTAAGAAAACTCTGCATATGGCAAATTGTCATCCCAACTAGATCCATAATCTAGTGCACAGGCTCTCAGCATATCCTCCAAAATCTGATTGACTCTCTCCGTCTGTCCATCTGTCTGCGGGTGAAAAGATGTACTGAACTCTAGCCTGGTACCCAAAGTTTCGTGCAACTGATTCCAGAACTTTGAGGTAAACTGGGTTCCTCTATCTGATGCAATGCTCCTCGGAAATCCATGCAGACATACGATCCTGGTCATGTATATCTTTGCCAACTTAGCACTGGTGTAAGTGGTCTTTACTGGGATGAAATGAGCAACCTTCGTCAAACGATCGACTAAAACCCAAATCGAGTCATAGCCTGAACGAGTCTTGGGCAATCCCGTAATGAAATCCATCCCTAGTTTATCCCACTTCCATTCGGGTATTGGCAATGGCTGGAACAATCTTGCTGGCTTCTGATGCTCTGCCTTTACTCTCTGACATACATCACAAACTGCTACATACTCTGCAATATCCTTCTTCATTCCAGTCCACCAGAAGGTATCCTTCAAATCTAAATACATCTTGGTATTTCCTGGGTGAATCGAATATGGTGAATCATGGGCCTCTTGTAGAATCAACTTCCTGATCTCTGGGTCATTAGGCACATAAACACGATCTTCAAACCATAAGGTATCATGCTCATCCTCACGAAATCCCTTAGCTTTTCCTTTGCTCATCATCTCCTTTATGGAGGCAATCTCCTTTTCAGTCTTCTGAGCTTCTCTGATCTTATCCATCAAAGTAGACTGAATCTCCAATGCTGCTACATAGCATCTCGGAACTATCTCCAAACATAGCTCCCGAAGGTCCTCGGCTAACTCCTTTGGTAACTCTCCATTCATGAGGGTGTTGACATGGCTCTTACGGCTCAACACATCGGCTACTATGTTAGCCTTTCCGGGATGATAATGCAACCTCATATCATAATCTTTGATGAGTTCCAACCATCTCCTTTGCCTGAGATTCAACTCCTTCTGCGTGAAAATGTACTTCAAACTCTTGTGATCCGTGTACACCTCACAATGGTTTCCGATGAGAAAATGTCTCTAAGTCTTCAATGCATGGACTACGGCTGCTAACTCCAAATCATGGGTAGCATAATTTAACTCATGAGGCTTAAGCTGTCGTGAAGCATACGAAACAACTCTCCCCTCCTGCATAAGCACCGCTCCAAGTCCTCGACATGAAGCATCGCAATACACCTCGTAATCCTTGCTCTGATCTGGCAGAATCAACACTGGCGAGGTAACCAAACGTTTCTTCAACTCCTGGAAACTGGCCTCACACTCCTTAGTCCAAATGAACTTGGTATCCTTCTTCAACAACTCCGTCATAGGTTTTGCAATCTTCGAGAAATTCTCAATAAATCTCCGGTAGTATCCTGCGAGTCCAAGGAAACTCCGGATCTCTCCAACTGTTGTTGGTGCTTCCTAGTTTGTCACGGTGACAACTTTGGTGGGGTCTACTGCTATTCCTTCTCCGGATATAACATGTCCGAGGAATCCAACTTCCTTCAACCAAAATTCACATTTGCTGAACTTGGCATATAACTGATGTTCTTTGAGCTTCTCCAGTACCAAACACAAATGCTCCTTATGCTCCTCTTCGTTATTCGAGTAGACCAAAATATCGTCAATGAACACCATACGAACTTATCAAAAAACTCCATAAACACCTTGTTCATCATGTTCATGAAATAGGCAGGTGCGTTAGTTATACCAAATGACATAACGGTTTACTCATACAACCCATACCTGGTGGTAAAAGCCGTCTTAGGTATATCCTGCTCTCGAATCTTCAACTGATGGTATCCTGATCGCAAATCGATCTTGGAAAATACCTTAGCTCCTTGCAATCGGTCAAACAGATCATTGATCATCGGTAGTGGGTACTTGTTCTTAATTGTTACTTCATTCAGTCCTCGATAATCAACAACCATCCTCAATGATCCATCTTTCTTCTCCACTAGAAGTACTGGCGATCCACAAGGCGAAGAACTTGGGAGAATATATCCTTTATCCAGTAACTCTTTAATCTGCTTCTTAATTTCCTCCAAATCTTTAGCGGGCATCCTGTATGGTCTCTTAGAAATCGGCCCTGCGCCTGGCAAAAGATCAATCAAAAACTTGATGTCTCTATCCGGTGGCATGCCTGGCAACTCTTCTGGAAATACATCAGGTAAATCCTTCACCACTGGTACTTCCTCCTGCACAACTCCTGATAAGGAATTTACTTGCATCCTCTTCGGCTCATGTCTTGATACATACTTGATCCTTCTCCCTTCTGGGGTTGTAAGCAAAATCGACTTACTGGCACAATCGATGTTTCCTCCATACATCGATAGCCAATCCATACCCAGAATTACGTCCAAACCTTGAGATTCCAAAATGATTAAATCCGAGGGGAAAACATGCCTACCTATACTCAATGGCACTTGAAAACATCCTCGACTGGCCATATACTCCGCTCCTAGTGAGCTTACTAACATAGGTGTTCTAAGAACTTTGGTGGGCATTTTATATTTATCCACAAATCCCGTTGATATGTATGAATGCGATGCACCAGTATCAAAAAGAATGATTGCAGTAAATGACTTAACCAAAAACTTACCTATTACTGCATCTGGCTAGGCTTCAACCTCCTCCACGTTAACGTGGTTCACCTGCCCCCTGTTAAAAGGGTTCGGCTTCTTCCCAGGGCTTCCATTGCCATTACCATTCTGGGCTTCAGGACATTCATTGGCATAATGTCCAGTCTTCTGACACTTAAAGCAAGTGACTTGACTCAGGTCTTTCTTAGCTGGGGTTGATGGGTTGGTACGGTTCTGGCCGTTGCTACCTCCATTCCCATTCTTGGGGTGTGATTGTGTGAGCTACCTCCTCCATGGGTATGCTGAAAATGTCCTCCCGATTTCGGGGTAAAACGTGGCTTCTGTTGAGCTCCAGAATTGTACTTCCCTTGTCCATACTTCCTCTTGCGGTTTTCAATCTGCTACTACTTCCCTTCAATCATAAGAGCACGGTCTACCAACTCCTGGTAGTTGTTGAAACTTTCTACCATCAACTGCATGCTCAGCTCATCATTTAGTCCTTGTAGAAACTTCTCCTGCTTCGTTGCATCAGTAGCAATGTCATCTGGGGCATAACGTGCTAACTTACTAAAGTCATCCACATAATGACCAATTGTACGTCCTCCTTGGCGTAAGTTGCGAAACTCACGCTTCTTCATGGCCATAGCTCCTGCTGAAACATGGGCAGTACGGAAAGCCTGTTGAAACCGATCCCATGTGACAGTGTCTACTGGATAGGTGGCTGTGAAATTCTCCCACCATGATGCTGCGGGTCCTTCAAGCTGATGTGCGGCAAATCACACCTTCTCCGCATCTGTGCATCCTGCAGTGGTCAACTCCATGGCTGTCTTGTGGAGCCAATCATCTGCAACTATCGGCTCGGTGCTACTGGAAAACACTGGCGGATTCAGCCTAAGAAAACAGGTTAAGTGATCAACATGTGGTGGTGGTGGTGGGTTGTTGTTGTTGTTGTTGTTCCCCTAATTCTGATTCTGGACTAGCAACTGCATCAAGGCATTCTGCTGCTGGATCAACTGAGTGAGCTCCGGTGGGAAAGCAAATCCATTGTCATGTCTCGGAGGCATGTGAGGGTTTAGAAAAGATGAGAATACAGAATAGAATGAGGTCTAGAAGGAAAATACTACCCATATGCACATGAGACAAAAAGCAATCAAAACACTCCACTCAATTCAAACAAGGGCATACAACGGTATAACTATCATTACAAAAGTGCTCAGACTATACTAGATACATGGGGGTATACTACTACTGTTATGGTGGTCGACAAGAAAAACTGCTCTGATGAAGACTCCATGATGTCTGCTCCAGCTTCATCAACATAATCATCGTCGCTATCGTCTGGGTCTGAGTCGGTGTTGTCGATGATGATGTAGTTCTCTGGACAATTGCAATCTTCGTCTTCTCTTCCAGTCGCAGAAAATCCCATGAATACTTTTAGCTTCTTCTTCAGATCATCGCTCTTCTCCACTAGGGTTGCTATTTCCTCCTCATATCCATCGCGAGTAGACTTGAGTTCTTTCTCCAGTTCTGTGATCTTGGTTCTGGCCTTCTTCAGATCTATCATGCCTGCGCACATCTGGTTCTCCTGGCGTCGAATGTGCTGGTTTAACTCCTGGATGAAAGCTGCAATTGATATGTCCTTCCTGGTGCTGATCATCTCCCATTGCTCATCTCGGCACCCACAAATCTGGTAGATAGTATCCTTAAGCTCCTTGTGTTAAACTTCTTCAATATGTCCCATTGTGATGTGGGCTGCCATGCTCTTTCCTAGACTCCAGGTTGGTGCATCAAACGAAAACTCTATGGGCTCAGTGACGGGCATGAACGTCCTTCCTGGTACTTGAACTTGAATCATCCAGTGCTCCTCTTTAGGTAAAGTGGCGTTGTAGGTCCCGGTGAAGCTTGGTACTCCGATGTTCAGATACTTAGTGACTTCCTTCAGGTGTCGTCCAAAGGGTGTATCTTCATCCGGTTGTGTGAATTTGTTCCTTGCATCCGCCATCCTAAAAGAGAGTAGAAAAGATGAGGAGTTAGAAATTAGAAGAGTGAGTAGTTATCTAGGGCTTTAGCTTAGTGGTCGTGTTCTACAGTCAGCGTGTGCTCTGATACCATCTTGTAGCGACCGAACCTCAAACAGTCTGATCTCTGTGCATCAGTGTCATCCCTGGATCAGTAATGCTGACACGCACAATACTTGAAGGATTTATAACAGAGTGGCAATCACACACTTATTACATCGAATGTCTCAAAAGAGAACTCGTTACAATAAATATGGCGTAAGGCCATCTAACAACGATAACAGCGGAAGGCTTGGAAAATAAGTGAGTCCATCAACTCCAATGACATCACTGAGTATAGGACCACGATCCTAAGGCATCTTACTCGTCGTCTGAAAAGTCTGCAACATGAACGTTGCAGCCCGAAAATGGGTCAGCACATGGAATATGTTGGCAATGTAACACATAGAGAGTAATGAAAGAAATATACTATACTACATGCATATATGGCTGGTGGAAAGCTCTATGGTTACAGTTTTTTGCATAAAGCCAATTTTTCCCTACTGCAAAGGAATAAATTTTATTTAACTATCATGGTGGTTGTTAAACATTGAGAATGGTTGACAGCATTCTCAATCAAAATTAAGTATCATCATTCAAAACCCAACAACATTAATTAAAGTAACATGATGGGATTCACATGATAATCCAAGTACTAGATAGTCAAAACATCCATAACCGGGGACACGGCTAACCATGATTAGTTTCTACACTCTGCAGAGGTTTGTGCACTTTTCCCCACAAGACTCGATCTCCTCCGTTGGTTTTCTCGCACTACATGGTGTTTGAGAAATGGATGACCGAGACATAGTCTTTCAGAAGCGCTAGCACCTTAGGATGGGTAGACCGTTACACCTACTTTCCCCTACATCTGCTAGTCTACCACTGTAAGAGTTTGCACAACTTAATCAACTATGCTAGAGCCAATAGTAGCTTGCGGCTGCACAAGGAAGTTTCTAGCATGAATAATCTTATGATCCCTTTGAGCCTGGGCGGCGGTCCATAAAACAAATAGGCAATCCTGGAATACCGAGGTGCCACAATCCACCCAGATGTGTATTAAAGTTGCCACCTTAAATAAACCATTAATTAACAATCTCACATCTGTCATGGATACACTCAACCAATCCACGTCTACTAGCATAGCATGGCAATAAGCAAACGTAGAAGTAACTCCCAAGGGTTTGATAATAAAACAGGTAATAGGTACTACCTCATCTACTTCCCAAAACCCACATATTAATCAGATCCTAATCATGCAATTGTTTGAAGATTGATCTAATGCAATAAAACTGGGTAGTAAAGATATATGATCAAAGTGTTACTTGCCTTGCTGATGATCCGTGAAACCTAGGGATTCGAAGTAGCAAACGGCGCAATCCAGATACTCTACCGCAACAAAAAAACAAACAAGCATACAATAAGTACTCATTTAATGCACAAGTAAAACTCAAATAAGAGATCTAACCAGAAAGTTTAACTTAAGAACTCCGGTTTGCAAAAAGAATCAAATCGAACGAAGCAACCAAAATCAAAGGGCGAAAGAAACAAGCTTCATTTACTAATCTGGACCTAGGTCCAATTTTACAGAAGCAAAAACTTATTTGAGTTGATTAAACGAAAACAGGGTTTCGAGACGAAACTCTAGGCACTTGAATCACATGATTCTGAGAAACGAGCGAAAAGTTAAACTAAAACGAAGATCAGATCAGAAATCGCGATCAGAAATAATCGCGGAATAATCCGATAAAAAGAAAATTGACGAACAGATTAACGAACGGACGTTCGTTAACTGAAAGTAAACGGTGAAATTCGTTCATTAACACGAACGAACGGGCGAACGCTCGCTAAATAAAATAAACCCTAAAAAACCAATATAAGAAAACGGATCTAGGTTTTCTAAAAAACCGGATTGGTTTTATTAGAAAACCGGGGCGGCGGTGGCGGCTACCTCGGCTTGGGCTCCGGCGAGACTCCGGCGGGGTCCGGCGGGGCTGCGGATCGTGGGCGGCGGGGACCGGCGGCGGCAGGCGTCGGCGGCGGCGGCGCAAGGCGGCGGTTCGGCGGCTGCGGCGGCGGTGGTGTGCGGCGGCGGCTTGGGGCTCCAGGGGGGCCCCGGGCTCGATATTTAAAGGGGAAGGGGTAGGGGGTGCGGTGGCTTGCGGGAGGGGGCAAGGCAGCGGCGGCGGGGAGGAGTCCAGCTCGGACTCCGTGTCCGGGTTGGCGGCAGCGCGGCGCGGCTGCGCGCGCGAGACGGCGACGGCAGGCGGGCCGGCTTGGCTCGGCGGGGCTTCGGCCCATTCGGGCGTGCGCGTTTTTTTAATTAATTCCGCTGAACAGAAAATTAATTCTAGAAAAAGAAATAAAAATCTAAAAATGCCAAAACAAATTTTTACCGTCTTAATAAAATATTTAGAGCAAGATGAACATTTTTCTTGGCCCTAATATGCAGTTTTGAAAAACGTGCAATTTTTCCTAAATTCAAATAAAATAGCGAAAACTCCAAAATAAACCTTATTCGATTTTTTATTAAATCCTCAATATTTATTTATTTTGGGAAAGTCATTTTATTCCCTCTCTCTTATTTTTATAATCAAAATAATTGAAGATAAAATAAATAAAATCAAATGATCCTATTTTCAAAATTCGAGAAAACTCAAATATGAAAATAACGAAACCACCAACTCTCTCTCCGAGGGTCCTTGAGTTGCGTAGAATTTCTAGGATCAAACCAAAAACAAAGAAAATATGATATGCATTGATGATCTAGTGTATAACATTCCAAATTGAAAATTTGGGACGTTACAACTTCATGAAGCCATCGTAGCTCAAAGAATGAGGCTGAGCGAGGAGGAGGTGTGCAACCTATGGGACATAATGCCGCCACATGCTGACTTTGTCGGGGTACCATTCGTGACCCGCCTGACAAGTACCATGGTCGATCGACATGATATGGTATGTTATACTTACAAATGCAAATTATCCGATGATATGCTTAGTGTAGAGTCCAATGATATGTTGTGTGGAATCTAGTTGATGATATGCTTATTAGTGTAGAATCTAAGGAACTATTAATAGTGTAGATAATTCATATATAATTATTTGCAAGAGTATGTACGAGGCTGTTTATTAATTGATATGTTTTTTCTTTTTCAGAAATTGGCAGAGAGCCTATCTGTGAGTTATGGTATCGAGCCTGATGAAGAAGGCTCAGCTGGACTACGCCTTACCGCAAGGGGCTCCATCACAATCTGTAATTACCGCGTGGACACAGACGGTCGCACACACTTAAACTCAGTTGGGTGGAAGAGATTCCTCGATGACAAGAATCTTCGTGTTGGACAGACCATCCTAATTACTATCAGCAACACCAACCACCCAGGCTTGAGGATGATGATCGTCTTCGATATCATCTAGAACTACATATGTGTGTGGCTATATCATCTAGAACTACATATGATGATCGTTGTCGATATCATCTAGAACTACATATGATGATCGTCGTCGATATCATCTAAAACTACATATGATGATCATGGTCGATATCACCAAGTACGGCTTGAGGATGCATGTTGACTACATATGAAATTTTTATCTAGTACTCCCTCCGTTCCAAATTACTCGTCGTGGTTTGAACCACGACGAGTAATTTGGAACGGAGGGAGTACTACCTAGTACCTATAATGCTTTATGAAATTGATATCTAGTAGTACCTAGTATCTGGACTGAAACCACCGAAACGGGGTAGGAAGCTGGGAAAATGATGAAAGTATAGCAGTAGCGAGGGGCTAGGAAACCTCTACAGCTAACTAATAGTAGCATGTTTCATAAAAGCGCTTCTGATATAGTCAATAGTAGTAGCGCGGGTACGGACTGTGCTACTACTAAGAGTTAGCTATAGCGCCTTACTAGTAGCGCTGCAACCCTCGCTGCTGCTAGCATCAAAACCTGTGCTACTACTAGGGGTTTCCCTAGTAGTGACTAGATTCTACACAACATAGCATTGGACCCTACACTAAGCATATCATCGGATTCATTAAGCATATCGATGGACTCTACACTAAGTAAGCATATTATCAGATTCTACACTAAGCATATCATTGGATTCTACACTATGCATATCATCAGATTCTACGTACAGATAATTTGCATTTGTAAGTATACCAATAATGCATATCATCAAATTACTACAGTAATTATAACATACCATGACATGCTGATCAACCATGGTACTTGTCAGGCGGGTCACGAATGGCACCCCGACGAAGTCAGTACGTGGCGGAATTATGTCCCATATAGGTTGCACACCTCCTCCTTCCTCAGCCTCATTATTTGAGCATAGATGGCTTCATCAAGTGGGTCCTCATCATCTTCATCTGTGTTGACATAAATGATGGCCAGCTTGGGTCTTTCTGCTCCGAAGGACAAGCTAATCAACTCACCACCAGTGATACACATGTGGGCGATGAAACAGACCCATCCATATCCTCCCATCTGTGACATATTTCGTCCTTCCCGACCTCCATAGTGTAGGGCCCCCAGGAGCCTCAAAGGTCATAGTGTCTCCGGGCAGCTTGTTGAATTCCAACCTCACATTTCATGGGACGATATGTGTAGAAAAAGAAAAATGATATATACACAATGCATTAATGCCAATAACACTAAAAACAAAAATAGTGGTTACAAGTTTCATATAATTTGTTACCACCGCATGAAGAAAACTCGGTCGGAAGTAGATGCCGAACAACGTGCCAGTTGCAAGGCTACTAGCGCACCTTGACTTGCACAGTCAACATGGTGGTGGTGGTGGTGGTGCCACTTTCCTATTATATATAAGCATTGATTGGATAGAGTCAATTAAACATCAATATTTGTTCTAATGCAAGCATTCCTCATAGGGTTTATTTCAACGTTAGGTAAACTACAAGGGAAAAACATCATAGGGTTTATTTCAATGTTAGGGAGACTACACTAGGGAACCATCTCATATATATATCAACGACACTAGGGAAATTAACTACACTATAAAAGTGCTCCTGCCCATGTTCTGCCTCGAAACGGCGGCGCAACGTCCCGAAAGTCATCTCCTTATTTTTTCTAGGTCAAATGACTTATATAGCAGAAGATGAGCACCGGAGGTGAGCCGAGGAGGGCACAACCCACTAGGGCACGCCTGGGGCCCTGGCGCGCCCTGGTGTCCCGTGCTCACCAGGGTGGCCCTCCAGTAGTTATTTGCTCCAGTATTTTTCATATATTCAAAAACAATTCTTCGTAAATTTTCAGCTCATTTGAAGATGTCCAGAATAGGTGGCCTGACCTAGCTTTTCCAGGTCTAGAACTCTAGCTGCCTATATTCTCCCTCTTTGTGTAGACCTTGCACATTATGAGAGGAAAGACATTAGAATTACTTCACAAAGAATTATTATTCATGAAAACATTATAAATAACAGTAGGAAAACATGATGCAAAATGGACGTATCAATACCCTACCTGGTGTGTATATAAGGCAAAGGGTTTTAGCTCGTAAGGGGGTCTCGAACACAATCGCATCCACCTAGCCTAGAGTTAGAACACATCTCACGATCTCAAGGTAGATCAACTCTATACTTGATACATCTTTATCAATATAAACAAGAGCAGGACATAGTGTTTTACCTCCATCAAGATGGCCCGAACCTGGGTAAAACATCATCTATTTGTTCTTGTTACCATCTATCCGAGAGGCACAGCTCGGTACCCCCTACCCCGAGATCTATAGGTTTTCACACCGACACTGGGGCAACGGATTGCGAAATTCCAAGGCCAGGTTCGTCATAGGAAATATATCTGCATGCCAAACCGATGCACTGCTAGGCACCATGGTAGTGTTGGCACTAGGCTAGATCGGGGCGGCGTGGGGGCCTGTTGCCGTGATGCTTATGGTGGCAGTCCTCGTTCTATATTTGCTACACGACAACATCCAGCAAGATCGATCCTCCTCGACCTAGTCATCGACGTGTTCTAGAACTACCACTGGAGATCTTGCCTAGGATATCTGGATTCGACTGAATCTGTCATGCACGTCCATATCAGCCTATGAGGTTCTGAGGGCGTGGCGCGAAGCTCTGTTGGTTGATGACACCTTGGGACATGTCGGCTTCTCGATTTCCATGGTGGAGACATCGTTGCAGAAGGCCATGGTATTCAAGATCAGAGGATCGGTTAGACATACGCAACCTTGGTAGCTATTGAGTCAGCCAGGTGTCAGATAACTCTCAAGAGCAGCAGTGATAAGTGGGGGCAGCAACACTGGTAGATTTTATTTTTGGTGGTGCTCCGCAGGTGCCGAGTCATGACTTTCAGGGTAAAAACCTAGGGTCTGACCTTCATCGGTTGTACATGGCGATTGCCTTGCTGAAGGAATTGTTTTGAGAGCATGGAATTTCTCGAGGGTGAAAACATAAGATCTTGGATCAGGCGACGACAGCACTTGTGCACCGTTTCCTTGTTGGAGGCATTGCTTTTCGGAGACCTTTTATGTTTTTCAGGTGCTGTGTTAGGTGGTTGTATGTGTGCTGTAGTTGAGAGGAGTCGATAGCTGTGGCAGGACCTTTCTTTTTCTTTTTTTCTATTTTCTTCTTTGACTTGTGTGCATCCTAAGTGTCTCTGTGACATCTTGTTGATGCATAGGCTGCGTGTATTTCTTCACGGTAATAATATATTCCTCTTTTCAAAAAAATATCGAATCCAAGTGCGAGACAACAAGTCAAGTCACTAGGAACCGCATCGCAGTGCTCTATGTTTAGCCAGGCTAGCTTGTGCTGTGGCAGGTGGTTGGTACGATCAGATGGCTATTGGTGGTATTGAGTATAATGTTTATTTAGTAAATATAAAATATCATAGGGTTTAGTTGATCTTGCTTTGTGTTTCAAGTAGATCATGTACTTTTATACCCATGAGACTCAAGCAACAAATCATCGACCATCAATCCCTCTCTATTACTTCTTACATGGTATTACATTCGTACTGGTTTATTGGTCCCCTTCTTATTTAGTGTCTAATTTTGATCATATATTTAACTAACAAAATGTCAATGCATGTCATAAAAAAATACCATGTAAACTATGTTCAAATACGAATCCAACGATATTATTTTTAGTGACATGCATTATCGTCTTATTAGTTAAATCTACTGTTAAAATTTGACACAAAATACAAGGGGACCAATAAACCAGAACGGAGGTAGTATTAGCCTAAGCGTTTCAACCCTATCCATCGCCCCTGGGGCGGTCGGCCTCCATGACCACCGCAGGGGGCCGAGTCTTTTCCGCGGTCCATTGATCTGGGTTTTCTCTCTTTCGTTGGTCATTTTGATTAACGTTTTCCTTTTTGGTTTTCTGATCTAACATCGGTTTGCATCGCTTGCCGCTACCGTCGAGCACCGAGCACCTCCATTCCGACACCGGCGTGATCGGCCCGCCTCACCTCCGAATCAGCGGCCATGCGCGCCACGATGGCCCCACACCGCCAGCCGTTGTCCA
This sequence comes from Triticum dicoccoides, assembly GCF_002162155.2. Classification (NCBI taxonomy): domain Eukaryota; kingdom Viridiplantae; phylum Streptophyta; class Magnoliopsida; order Poales; family Poaceae; genus Triticum; species Triticum dicoccoides. Next base: position 725,186,223 of record NC_041389.1, on the reverse strand, counting down.
CGCGTCGGCCCGCCCGTTGCCCTGCACCGGCCGTCGCCGCCCTGCTCCGACCGAGACCTCTAAATCGCCACCCGCCTCCGCCGCGTCTGTATGGCCATCGAGCCGTCTGCCTCGCCGACCCCGTCGGTCCGGCTGTGTCGGGCCAGCTGCTTTGGGCTCGCAGGCTGCCTCGAGCTATGGCGCCACTTCTGCATTGGCAGTCGGGCGCCGGGTGCTAGCCGCTCGTTCCCATGCTGTTACCCACCGTCATCGCCGGCTTCATCTCAGACTCCGCCGCGACCCCACCTCCACCAAGCAGCATCCCAGACCTCGCGCGTGGTTGGATTGATCACCCGCCCATTCGCGATCCATCTCCTCTACGTCATGCGGTATATATGACCTGTCGGTTGCGCACGCCTCCGCAGGTCCCCTGAAGATTGTCCTGAATACATCGCCACCCCTCTGCTGATCGAGCAATGGGTTGCTGCTGTGTCGCCCCGTCGAGCTGTAGCGCCGCCGCCGGGTGGTTCTCTCCAAGGCTACCCAGACCCGTGAGCAGTCGTTGCATCGCCCCTTCGGGTCGTAGTGCCACAGCATGCGGTCCCCGTGGTTGCACTGACTCATGCGCCACTGCTGTGCCACCCCTTCGGGCCACAACGTCGTAGCATGCGGTCCATTCCGCCGCCCCGAGGTGTTCCCGCCGTGGCTCCAACCCGCCTACTCTCCCTGCGTTGCCCCTTCGGGCCGTAGCGCCGGGGCCCGCGTCCACCTCGCCGTCCCCGCTCATCGACTTCCCATGGTATGAGTCGTGTCACCTCCCTTGGCGCGAGAACAGCACCGTTTGCGCCGGTCTTGTCACACTGTCGGGTTCCACGCCTACTTCGAGTACTGCTGCCACACCCCTAACCTAGTCGTCGCCGTCGCCGTCAGGCCACCGCGGTCGCTCTTTTTGGCCGCTGCTACCCCCATAGCCACCGCCGCCCGTCCACCTCTTAGACCCTAAACCCTAAACCCTTATACTCCAAGTGGATTATGTACTCCTATATATATACCTACGAGACTCAAGCAATAAATCAACGATTCCACCAATCTCTCTATCCCTTCTTCAGGTGGGAGCAGGCTGACGACAGATGCAACGGGAGTAGGTTGTCATGCAGCAGCACGCCGGCGCCATTGACAAGCTCGAGGTTGGTGTCTTTGGCGGCCATGTGCAGCGCTGTTTGCTCCTTATCAACCTGGAGCATGATGTCACCATGTTCATAGACGACGGAGCACGAGAGCAAGAGCTCAGACCCCTTGCTTGTCTCATGTGCTGCTGCACAACAACCTGCCCCGTTGCATCCGGCATGCCGCATGTACCCTGCTCCCACCAATAGCCATCTGAGTGTACCAAATCTCCAGAACCACCTGGCACAGCACAAGCCGGCCAGGCTAAGCACAGAGTACCTCCATGAGGTTCCTAGCCACTTGACCATGCCAGTCTGTACAACACCATGTGAACCACGACATCAATCCTCATACTCAAGAATTTTTTTGTAAAACAAAATATTTGTGTCATATTTAAGATACTACCTACGTTCCTAGATATAAGTCTTTGTAGAGATTTTAATACGAACTACATACGGGTGCATGTCGACATAGTTTAGAGTGTACAAAGATTTACATTTAGGAACAGAGGGAGTACATTCTTTCTCCATATTTGATTATGATTAATTATTTAGAACTTACATGTGCTCTAACTGGAGCCATGAATAAAAAATAACAATTAGAGGAAAGTTATTCTAAAGTTCATTAAACATGCAAAACTGATCACATTGAAGTGTTCGCATTGTTTATTTAGAGAATCATCCATAGTAAAATGATTATGTTGTTCTTATGTTCCTTTTAGATATTTATTTATCAATAACTATTAACATATGATCGTTAAAGATTAAGAAACTATTAGTCACAATGACAATAACACGTTTATAACAGTTCTCACATAGAAATAAATTGATATAGCATCTTCTTATAGTTTAATAGATATTTATAAATGTTTTTTTACATATCTTATAACATTATCAATATTAATAAACCATTATTTACACAATATTTTTCTGTATAATATAGATATTAATAAATCATTTCCATATATTTCTTATAAGAAGACATTATTGAATGATTTTCAATATACTTCTTGTGTTCAGCAAATCACACAATTAGTAAAATACATTTTTAATAAGATAGATTTTGATAAATTATTTATATATATATTTCTTATAAGAAGACATTAATGACTGATTTTCAATATATTTCTCGTATTCCAGCAAAGCACACAATTAATACAAGATATTCCAACATGAGTATACATTGATAAATTATTTCTATATATTTCGTATAATAGGAAGACATTAATGAACAATTTCAATATATTGCTCGTTTTCAACAAAGCATAGGACTAATACAAATTTTCTATATACTATAAGATGAATGCCAATTAATGTAGACATTAATGAGTGATTTCGGTGTATATCTCATATCACAGCAAAGCACACATTAAAAGCTGTTTTTGCATACATTACCAGTACTACACTGAACGTATTTTGTCTCTGTGTACAACCGACAGTAGATGCAGCCAACACCAACCGACGGTAGAGCACCGCGCCCCGCTCCACGGGCGAAAGAGCTCGCGTCACTGCATCACTCACTGACAGCCCATCTCCACCTAAGCATCCCTGGCCTCTCGTCCACGTGTTCCTTCGCCCCATCTATATCTTCTCCTTTGCTTCTCCCCGGAGAAATCCCTCCCCTTATCGCAGCCCCGCTTTGCTCATGAGCTTCCGGTTTACCTTTCTTGATCTCTAACCTCCTCCTCCCTCCCTCCCCCATCGCTATGCCCATAATTGCACCCGTCGCAAATAATGGTGGCTCTCGTCGCTCTCTAAGCTGGTTCGTCGGTGGAGGTGCCCCCATCAGCGCAGCACCCTGGAGTAGTGGGGTGGGGGAAGAACCCACGCCCGTCGTGCGGCCTCGCCGTGCTGTCACGGGCCACCATTATTTGCGACGCCTGCGAACGTGGGTTCCCCGAATCCTGCATCCACATCTTTGGTCCGCTTATGCGCCAGCCTCCACCACCACCGCTGCCCAGCCGCCCTGGTGTGCGGGTGCGGCGGCCTACGGTAGCGGTGACCCAGGACTGGATGGGCAAGAGGGGTCAAATTCTGGTCAAAATTGTGATGCAGGTAGTATGGGTGATGAAATTGTGTCAAAATCAAAGGAGCCAGCCCCTGATACTGATACTACTTCCTGTGAGGAAGCATCATCTTCAACAGCAGTCAAACCAACAAGATTGCTGGCTGTTAACGGTGGCTTGGTTCTGGAGTCATCACTGAGGCCGGTTACAGGAAGAAACTCTCATATCCTGAAGCAACAAAAGATAAATTTGCTTAATATAGAAGCAGCGTTGCCTGAGGAAGCTTTCAGAGCCTCAAAGTCTCAACAAATGAGAAGGCGTTCATGGCGTTCTTTTGTGAAGCGTGCAGAATCAATCTCCGAGGTGACTTCATCATCTATTTATTCACCTTAATTTGTGCCACACAAAATATAGACTAGTGTTTATTATTTTTGTGCCTGTCCATTATATTAAAAGCTCTCTAACATCATCTTCTCCATACAAAATAAATGCTTGAGAGGGTCTGTACTGATTAATCGTATCTATTCCAGATGGTACTGGCGACCAGCATGTTGGAGAGAGCGATAAAATCCGAATTCTTGAAGAATGATTGTATGTACTGGTCCTCCTTCACAGTAGCTATCAAGACCTCAACTCTATCCTCGCTCGCTCTCAGGATATACACTCTCCGCGACTGTATCATGTACACCAAGGAGCCTAACATCGTGCTGGCGACAAAGGTTGTAAACATGGGGAGGACAAGGAAAGAACCAGAACCATCGGTGTCATAATCTGCGCCGCTTGATCTATTGTATACCCCAAACTTAAGATGTTCTGCAGAGCAGTGCAAAACAATTTGATGGTGATAGATAGAGATGCTATAGACAGTCTTCCGTTATGTGGTCCCTTGAGACTTTAGGGCTAGCTTTTATTCTGGTGTTCCTGCAAGGGTGCAACCTTGACCGTTCATATTAATAAGTCATATTTACCAGACTATAGTTGTGCGCCTTACTTATGTTAGGGCCAACGAAGAAGGAAAACTTGTTGTTTCTGTTAGCGGCAGGCATGTGCAGTGCGCGTCGCAGCGCGTCGGGTCCTGGTTCATGGCCATGTCGAGTCCGTGGTGCGTGCGTGTGTGTGCGCGCGTGGTGCGGGGTGTGCGGGTGTGAGGGCACTAATCGCGTGTAAGTATGCCTAGGTAATTAACGGATCATGGGGGTAATCGTGCAGATCGCTGCAGGCTCGCCACGACCCGTGCGCGTACGTGCGTGTGGTTGGCTCGAGCAGAGCGGGCCGATCAGGTGCTCAGCTGGGTAGGAGGCGTGGGGATCATGCCCCAGCGCGGGCGCGGCCCACTGGGCGAAGCCTTTGCCGAGTATTGTTCTCGGCCAAGGGTACTCAGCCCGAATCCTACCGGCAAAGTTGAGTTTGCCCAGAACCAGAACACGGGGACTCGGCCAAGTCTTTGCCTAGAGCTAAAACGGGGATTCGGCACACAAAAAAAAGGACTTCACGGCCGGACGGAGACGGTGGCTGCCACGTGGCCGAAACTTTGCTGAGTACGTGTCGTAGGCATTTGGCAAAGATGAAAGCGCATGAGTGAGACACGTCAGCACAATTATTTAGTTTCCAGAAATAAATCTCGGCAAACGATGTAATTGCCAAGTTTGTGTTTCCCGAGTGGCCCACTAGGCAATACGGAGCCCAGGCAAACCCCAGATTCCGCTGTTTGCCGAGATCCTTGACTTTACACTCGTAAAAGAAATGAACCATGCTTTCAGAGAAGGACAAGTGGCTTTTTCGCTGAGTTGTGTTCTCGGCAATCCTCCTTTACCAAGTGGCAAACTTGGCAAAGATTTGTCATATTTTCTGTTTTATTTGTTTCTGCATCTGCCCTGGAACAAAAGACATATACACAGCAAAAATTTGTCCCCAGACAGTACCACATCATGGGTAATGCACAAGCATCATAAAAAGTTCAATATTCTTCATCAAATTAACTAAAGCATCATACCAAGTCTAAAGTTATTCATCAAACTAACTAAAGCATCATTACAAGTCTCAAATAGTCGCTAAAACCTCAATGTGACCCATTTGTCTTACATGGACCACACAAGCCTCAAACAGATGAAGATCAAAAGTGGGACAGAGAGATATTCATCCACTTCCACCAGGTCTGATTTCTCCCTACTTGGAGCAAATACATGAAGTAAGCATGCTCTGCCTCCTCTCTAGTATCATACCCTTTGTAGCAATTGTCTATGTAATGATTGACTTGTTCATGGCATTCTTCCCATGGATCATAGACTTCTGGATGTCTACCTGAGTACACCACATACCACCTCATATTTATGGAAGACAGAATAACAAAATTTCAACACATAACAAAGTGTTAGAAAAACACATGCATGAAGCAATATAAGGCTTCATGATTCATATACCAAAAGCATCAGAAGTTGTCATCTGAGTGCACATCATCATCTACATAAGTACACCATCCCTACATCATCGTCAAGCTATCAAACACACTACTAAGAGAATGGAGCTCTACTCTGAGGCATAGTCAGTGAAGCCAGTGATCGTGGAGTCAGAGGAGGTGGGTATATCCCCCACATAGAAGAAGCTAGCATCATCTGGAATGATGCTAAGTGGCGGGCAAACACTCTCCTTATGTCGTGGGTGAACGCTCTCCTTACGTGACGGGCCCTTTCTCTCCTTATGTGGTGGGTCCTCGCTCTCCTTAGTAGGTGGATTCTTCTTGGACAAATGGTGAAAAAGCTTTAGTAGGATGAGCTCGGGGAGTGCCTTGAGGAGCTCATCCAAAGAGTCCTCACTCGCGTGCTCCTCCTTGACCACGAAGCCGACCCTACCAAAAGTTGAGTCATCGTAGGAAGCCATAACCACGAGAATGATCGGTGCTATCACCTTTTCAAGACATGATGAAAAAATAATTAAATAATCAAACATCAAAGAGTAGTTCTATTCTATTCATCATGCATTACCAAGTTATCATCGGATGAGCTCACCCAGATCGACCGTCAATGTTAAAAGTTGATCACAACTCCCGTATCTTACGGGTTTCTATATATAGTGCACACTCTCGCTGATATTCAACTTTTGTTGATGGTCAAGCTGGTCGAGCTCATCATGTGTTACCAAGGTATCATAGGACGACCTCGTCCAGATTGACCGTCAACATCAAAAGTCGATTTTTTCCTTGGGGAACATCTCTTGCAACTCTCACTGTTATTTCAACTTCCGGTGATGGTCGAGCTGGGTGAGCTCATCGTGCGTTATGAATGTATCATGAAAGAAGAGTCATGAAGTTATGAATTGTTATCTTCTTCCATCCCTGACATGCAAATATTTGTAGTTCCAATTCTTGTTCTTCCACAATAGCTTGATTGTGATACTTCTATCTTCACATGGAAAATGATTAAGAGCACAATCCTTGCACATTTCTGATAGCTGAAGGATTATCCTCTCCAACACGTCCCATGTGAAAATAAGACTCAAGCTGCATGGGAAGAACAAGAACTGGAAGTGCAAACTGCATATCAGGCCATCCTTGAAGTCAAACATTCTGCATATCTTCCACAATGGGGGTTGCTCAGATTAAAGAAGAGAGCCATGCATAACTTGATGTCTTTTGATTTGTTTAGTAAAGGACCCGAAAGCTGACAAGTTATGAATTTTTATCTTCTACCAACCTGGACATGTGAATATTTGCACTTGCAATTCTTGTTCTTCCGAGATAACTTGAGTGTAATACTTCCATCTTCACATTCAATATTTGCACTCCTTACTGCTTGTGCTATCATATATAACTATCTTAAGAGTGTCACCATCACATTGTCTACTTTTCCAACTAGGGAATACCCAAGGATTATGCTCTCAAACACCTCCCATGTGAAGATAGAAGTATCACACTCATGTTGCCTATCAAGAACAATAATGGAAATGCAAATTGCATATCAGGCCATCCTTGAAGTCAAACATTCTGCATTCCTGTCACATGGCGGTTTTCCCAAGATGGAAGAAAAGACAGTCATTACGAACATAATGACTTTTGAATTCATTAACTCAAAAGCCATTATGTTGTGAATGATACTCTTCTTCCATCGTAGCGAAACTGCTGTGTGTTAGGAATAAAGCATGGTTGACTTTGACATTAAGCTCACAACCATCATACATTAATGCCAGTCATTCCAAACATAATATTAATTAGGTTCACAACCATCATACAAGTACCAAAATATTCAATGCATGGACACGTTGGCTCTCCTTCGACTCCGTCAAGGGGTTGTCGCGGTTCTGACCACGACAACAGTGGCCATCAAGGCATCTATGGATGCACGAGCCCTCTCAGCTGATGCAGCCGCCCTTTCAGCCACTGCACAAGCACCCTCCTCGCATGCAGCCTCCCTCTCTACCACTACCTCTGCTCTCTCGACCGTTGCATGAGCAATCTTCTCGCAGTTGGGTCCCCTGACGGCTGCTGCTTCCGCTCTCTCGGCAAGTGCATGAGCCACCTCATAGGAGGCCGACACCCTCCGTGTCGCTACAGCCGCACTATCAATGGCCTCGGTGTCCCTAGTAACGCGTCTCCAAGTCCCCATAATTTTGGTCCACTACTAAACAGGATGACCTAACATAACATGAAGAAAAAACATATTAAATTTGGAATCACAAAGGAGGAGAACAAGAAAGACTGGCCACCTATAACAATAGACCTAACCTAACATAAGATCAAATTAGTCCTAAAAATAGTTTATTTGGCATGTGGGTTGACTTTCAATCTTTCAAGGCTCCCTCCGACAACTTTCATCTCTTAAATGGTTGTATATATCATGGAGACACTCTCTCTATCTGGTATTTTGATTATCGGTGATGAGTGTCCTTGACGCAGTCAAGTCTGTTTTTCGTGATGATGACCTTGATGGATACAATGGGAATGGGCTTCGGTTTCTTGTCCACCTACACTTCTTCATCTCCCTCCTTGAAAGGTGGCTCCTCCAGGTCTTCCTCTGAGGAGGAAAAATCACGAAAATGACAAATCCTCTCCCTCTTGCTTGCCAGAGAGTGATAGGCCTCTTTGTCCAGATCAACCTCCTCCAGAGAGGAGGTTTGCCTCTCATACACGAACGAGATATTGCTTCCTGCACTTCAAAAGTCAAAGAGACTTGGGCTAGATTGATGTTTTAGCTTTGATAAAGGAGGCAAGGGTTTTGTATATAACATGTTAGAGGTGTGGGTTTCAACGAGATACGGAAGTTGAAGAGAATCGGCAACAAACCAGACAAAATCAGGCAAAATTCTGTTATGGGACCGAAATAAATCATGATTGAAAATCTTTCATATGACCGTGTCTGATTGTACGAGCAGTTGCATGAATCCTTCGGTCGAGTTATTCCTTCACAGAGCGTTTGACAGTGTTCCGGAAGACCGTGCCCGCTCGTGTCAATGCTCGTTCATCTTCCTTCATCCTGCTAGGTTGTTTTTTTCAAATGGTATACTCACATCTCTACAAAACTTTATCAGATAGTAAAGAGAATCATCAAAATATGTCTTATAGATAGAAAAATCGTCCATCAAAAATTTCATGATTTCTTCAATGAAACTAGCAAAGGTAGCCTTCATACATCTTTGAAAAGTAGCTGGTGCATGGTACGTCCATTTTGCACCATGTTTTCTTACTGTTATTTATTATATTTTGGAGTGTTATTTCACTTTATGATGCAATTATTATGCCTTTTCTCACTTATTTTGCAAGTTTCACATGAAAGGGGAGATTCCAAGCGGCTGGTATTTTGGACCAGAAAGGGCTACATCATTGATAGATATTCTGCACAATGCTAAACGACCTAAAATTTTATGAAGATCTATTTTGGAATATATAAAAAATATTGGTGGAAGAAATACCATAGGGGGACCGACTAGGAAGCGACAAGCCTGAGCGTCCCCCTCCCCCAGCTTGTGGGCCCCTGGCAGGCCTCTGGTGCCCATCTTTTACTATATGAGGGGTTTTGACCTATAAAAGTAAGAAGAGACCTTTCAGGATGAAGCATTGCCGTCTCCAGGCGGAACATGGGCAGGAGCACTTTTGCTCTCTGGCGGAGAGATACCGCATGGGATACTTCCCTTCGGGAGGGGGAAATCGAAGCCATTGACATCACCAACAATCCTCTCATCATGGTAGGACCAATCTTCATCAACATCTTTACCAGCACCATCTCATCTCAAACCATAGTTCAACTCTTGTATTCGATCTTTGTCTCAAAACCTCAGATTGGTACCTGTGGGCCGGACTACTAGAAGTGTTGATTCAATCTCGTAGTTGATGCTAGTTGGTTTATTTGTTGGAAAATTATATGTTAAGATCCTTAATGATATTCAAAAACCCTGCGATCTTTAACATGAATATGATTTGGTATTCATGTGACATTGGTATTCGTTCGATATTTTGATGATCTTTATTTTTTTGCTTCCTTTAGTGGTGTCATGTGTGAAGGAAATATGCCCTAGAGGCAATAATAAAGTTGTTATTTTATATTTCCTTATTTCATGATAAATGTTTATTATTCATGCTAGAATTGTATTAACTGGAAACTTGATACATGTGTGGATACATAGACAAAACACCGTGTCCCTAGTAAGCCTCTACTAGACTAGCTCGTTAATCAAAGATGGTTAAGTTTCCTAACCATGGACATGTGTTGTCATTTGATGAACGGGATCACATCATTAGGAGAATGATGTGATGGACAAGACCCATCCGTTAGCTTAGCATAATGATCGTTCAGTTTTATTGCTATTGCTTTCTTCATGTAAAATACATATTCCTTCGACTATGAGATTATGCAACTGTCGGATACTGGAGGAATGCCTTATGTGCTATCAAACTTTACAACGTAACTGGATGATTATAAAGATGCTCTACAGGTATCTCCGAAGGTGTTTGTTGGGTTGGCATAGATCGAAATTAGGATTTGTCACTCTAAGTATCGGAGAGGTATCTCTGGGCCCTCTCGGTAATACACATCATCAACTTGCAAGCAAATGACTAAGGAGTTAGTCACGAGGTGATGTATTAAGGAAAGAGTAAAGAGACTTTCTGATAACGAGATTGAACTAGGTATGAAGATACCGACGATCGAATCTCGGGCAAGTAACATACCGATGGACATAGTGAATAATGTATGTTGTCATAACGATTCGACCGATAAAGATCTTCATAGAATATGTGGGAGCCAATATGAGCAACCAATTTCCTCTATTGATTATTGACTGGAGAGGTGTCTCGGTCATGTCTACATAGTTCTTGAACCCGTAGTGTCCGCACGCTTAACTTTCGATGACGATATAGTATTATATGAGTTATGTGATTTGGTGACCAAATGTTGTTCAGAGTCTCGGATGAGATCAGGACATGACGAGGAGTCCCGAAATGGTTGAGCGGTAAAGATTGATATATAGGAAGTGTTCCGGAGGGTACCGGGTACATATCGGATCACCGGAAGGGGTTCCGGGCACCGTTGCAAAATATATGGGCCTTATGGGCCAAGAGGGGAAACATACCGGCCACAAGGGGCTGGTGCGCCCCCCATATGGGCCGGCCAAAGATGAGAAGGATAGAGGGTAAGGAAAAAAAAGGAAAAGTAGGAAGTACTACTTCCTTCTTCCCCCTTTCCTCCCCCCTCCGGCAATTTATGGAAGAGGGAGCGCCATTTGGGAAAACCCCAAGTAGGATACAGATCCTACTTGGGGGGCCCCATGGCTGCCTCCCCTCTCCCTGCAACCTATATATATATGTGAAGGGGGCGCCCTAGCACAACACTACATCAGTCGTTATCCGTGTGCGGCGCCCCTCCATAGTTTACAACACCGGTCATATTCTCGCGGTGCTTAGGTGAAGCCCTGCACGGATCACTTCACCATCACCGTCACCACACCGTCGTGCTGACGGAACTCATCTACTACCTCGACACCTTGCTGGATCAAGAAGGCGAGGGATGTCTTCGAGCTGAACGTGTGCAGAACTGGGAGGTGTCGTGCGTTTGGTACTTGATCGGTCAGAGATAGAAGAAGTTTGACTACATCAACCGCGTTGTCAAACGCTTCCGCTTACGGTCTACAAGGGTACGTAGACACACTCTCTCCCCCTCGTTGCTATGCATCTCCTAGATACATCTTGTGTGATCGTAGGATTTTTTTGAAATTGCATGCTACGTTTCCCAATAGTGGCATTCGAGCCAGGTCTATGCGTAGATGATATGCACGAGTAGAACACAAAGAGTTCTGGGCGGTGATCGTCATACTGCTTACCACCAATGTATTATTTTGATTTGGAGGTATTGTTGGATGAAGCGGCCCAGACCAACCTTACATGAACACATTCATGAGACCGTTTCCACCGATGAACATGCAATTAGTTTTGCATAAAGGTGGCTGGCGGGTGTCTGTTTCTCCTACTTTAGTTGAATCGAATTTGACTGCGGCCGGTCCTTGTTGAAGGTTAAAACAGCAAACTTGATAAATCACCGTTGTGGGTTTTGTGCCATTGGTAAGAATGGTTCTTGCTAGCATCCCATAGCAGCTACGTAAAACTTGCAACAACAAAGCAGAGGACGTCTAACTTGTTTTTGAAGGGCATGTTGTGATGTGATATGGTCAAGACATGATTTAATATACGTTATTGTATGAGATGATCATGTTTTGTAGAAGTTATCGGCAACCGGCAGGAGCCTTATGATTGTCTCTTTGTTGTATGAAATGCAAATGCCATGTAATTTCTTTACTTTATCACTATGCGTTAGCAATAGTTGTAGAAGCAATAGTTGGCGAGATGACCACGACGCAACGATGGAGATCAAGGTGTCGAGTCGGTGACAATGGAGATCATGACGATGCTTTGGAGATGGAGATCAAAAGCAAAAGATGATGATGGCTGAGGGAGTTCCGGACTAGGGGGTGTCCGAATAGCCGAACTATCATCATCGGCCGGACTCCCAGACTATGAAGATACAAGATTGAAGAGTTCGTCCCATGTCCGGATGGGACTTTCCTTGGCGTGGAAGGAAAGCTTGGCAATACGGATATGTAGATTTCCTACCATTGTAACCGACTCTGTGTAACCCTAGCCCTCTCCGGTGTCTATATAAACCGGATGGCTTTAGTCCATAGGACGAACAACAATCATACCATAGGCTAGCTTCTAGGGTTTAGCCTCCTTGATCTCGTTGTAGATCCACTCTTGTAACACACATCATCAATATTAATCAAGCAGGACGTAGGATTTTACCTCCATCAAGAGGGCCCGAATCTGGGTAAAACATCGTGTCCCTTGTCTCCTGTTACCATCCGCCTAGACGCACAGATCGGGACCCCCTACCCGAGATCCGCCGGTTTTGAAGCCGACATTGGTGCTTTCATTGAGACTTCCTCTGTGTCGTCACCGATAGGCTCGATGGCTACTTCGACCATCATCAACGATGCGGTCCAGGGTGAGACCTTTCTCCCCGGACAGATCTTCGTATTCGGCGGCTTTGCACTGCGGGCCATCTGGAGCAGATCGAAAGCTACGCCCCTGGCCGTCAGGTCAGATTTGGAAGTTTAAACTTCACGGCGGACATCCGTGGGGACTTGATCCTCGACGGATTCGAGCCACAGCCGAGCGTGCCGCACTATCACGGCGAGCATGATTTAGCTCTGCAGCCGGACAGTACCCTGGAGGCCGCACTCGAACCCGCTGCGATCTTCAAATCGGAGCCGACTGCGCAGATCGAGGACGGATGGCTAGACACCGCCTCGGGGGCTGCAACCTCTACGGCGATAGAGCCGAACACTGACCTCATCCCTCATGAAGCTCGTGACTCCGAGGTGCCGGACTCCTCGCCGGACTCCGAACCCCCCGCGCCCCCTCCGATCGAATCCGATTGGGCGCCGATCATGGAGTTCACCGCAGCGGACAGCTTTCAACACTCACCTTTCGGCGACATCTTGAGTTCGCTAAAGTATCTCTCGTTATCAGGAGAGCCCTGGCCGGACTGCGGTCAGGACGGTTGGGATGCGGACAACGAAGAAATTCAAAGCCCACCCACCACCCACTTGGTAGCCGCTGTCGACGATCTAACCGACATGCTAGACTACGACTCCGAAGACATTGACGGTATGGACGACGACGCCGGAGACGACCAAGAACCAGCGCCGACCGGGCACTGGAAAGCCACCTCATCATATGGCATATACATGGTGGATATCCCAAAGGATGGGAATGGCGAAGGAACAGAGGAGGATGACCCCTCCAAGAAACAGCCCAAGCGCCGGCGTCAGCGGCGCCGCTCTAAATCCCGCCACTGCAAGAATGAAGATTCCAGCACCGGAGATAATAATACACCGGACAGTGCCGAAGACAACCCACTCCAGCAAGATCCAGCGTAGGAGGACGGAGACGCCAGCCCTCATGAGAGAGCGGCAGAAGAAGAGGTAGAGGATTATATGCCTCCCTCCGGAGACGAGGAAAGCCTCGACGACGATGAATTTGTCGTGCCTGAGGATCCCGTCGAACAAGAGCGTTTTAAACGCAGGCTTATGGCCATGGCGAACAGCCTCAAGAAAAAACAGCAACAGCTTAGAGCTGATCAAGATCTGCTAGCCGACAGATGGACTGAAATCCTCGCGGCCGAAGAGCATGAGCTCGAACGCCCCTCCGAAAGCTACCCAAAACGCAAGCTACTCCCCCAATTAGAGGAGGAGGCGTATGAACCCGCATCACCAGGAGACAATGTGGCTGACCGACCACCCCGTGGTCGCGACAGAGAGGCCTCTAGGCCCTTCACTAGACCCGTACCCCGGCATCGCTCGAAAAGCACAAGGCCATAGGGGAACGCTCCGGACTTGCGAGATATATTGGATGGTAAGGCAAGACAATCAAGATCGATCTACGGATCGCATGGGCGCCCCACGGTACGTGACAACAACCGTCGCGCCGGACACAGTAAGTCCGGCCGGGCCGAACAAAACGGACAAAGGTCTTTTGAGCTCCATCGTGACATCGCCCAGTACAGAGGCGCCGCACACCCACTATGCTTCACAGATGAAGTAATGGATCATCAAATCCCCAAAGGGTTTAAACCCGTGAATATCGAATCTTACGATGGCACAACAGACCCTGCGGTTTGGATCGAAGACTATCTTCTTCACATCCACATGGCCCGCGGTGACGATCTTCACGCCATCAAATATCTCCCCCTCAAGCTTAAAGGACCAGCCCGGCATTGGCTTAACAGCTTGCCAGCAGAGTCAATTGGGAGTTGGGAAGACCTGGAAGCCGCATTCCTCGATAACTTCCAAGGCACGTATGTGCGACCACCAGACGCTGATGACTTAAGCCACATAATTCAGAAGCCAGTCGAGTCGGCCAGACAATTCTGGACACGGTTCTTAACCAAGAAAAACCAAATCGTCGACTGTCCGGATGCGGAGGCCCTCGCGGCCTTCAAGCACAACATCCGCGACGAGTGGCTTGCCCGGCACCTGGGATAGGACAAGCCGAAATCCATGGTAGCCCTCACATCACTCATGACCCGCTTCTGCGCGGGTGAGGATAGCTGGCTAGCACGCATCAACAACCTCAGCAAAAATTCTGGCAGTCCGGATTTCAAGGACCGAAATGGCAGGTCACGTCGTAACAAAAACAAGCGCCGCATCAACGGCGACAATAGTGAGGATACGGCAGTCAATGCCGGATTCAGAGGCTCTAAACCCGGTCAGTGAAAAAAGCCATTCAAAAGAACTACTCCGGGTCCGTCCAATTTGGACCGAATACTCGACCGCTCGTGCCAGATACACGGCACCCCCGAAAAACCAGCCAACCACACCAACAGGGACTGTTGGGTATTCAAGCAGGCAGGCAAGTTAATTGCCAAAAACAATGACAAGGGGCTGCATAGCGATGACGAGGAAGAGACCCGACCGCCGAACAATAGAGGACAGAAGGGTTTCCCCCCACAGGTGCGGACGGTGAACATGATATACACAGCGCACATACCCAAAAGGGAGCGGAAGTGTGCACTCACGATGGAGCCAGTCGCCCCGAAGTTCAATCCATGGTCGTCCTGCCCGATCACTTTTGACCGAAGGGACCACCCCACCAGCATCCGCCACGGCGGATTCGCCACATTGGTCTTATACCCAATCGTCGACGGATTTCACCTCACCAGAGTCCTGATGGACGGCGGCAGCAGCCTGAACCTGCTCTATCAGGATACATTGCGCAAAATGGGCATAGACCCCTCAAGGATTAAACCTACCAAGACGACCTTTAAAGGCGTCATACCAGGTGTAGAAGCCAATTGTACAGGCTCAGTTACACTGGAAGTGGTCTTCGGATCCCCGGATAACTTCCGAAGCGAGGATTTAATCTTCGACATAGTCCCGTTCCGCAGCGGCTATCATGCCTTGCTCGGACGTACCGCGTTTGCAAAGTTAAACGCGGTGCCGCACTACGCATACCTCAAGCTCAAGATGCCAGGCCCTCGAGGAGTCATCACGGTCAACGGAAACACTGAACGTTCTCTCCGAACGGAGGAACATACAGCGGCTCTCGCGGTAGAAGTACAAAGCAGCCTCTTAAGGCAATTCTCGAGTCCGGCCGTTAAACGGACGGACACAGCTAAGCGCGCCCGGAGTAATCTACAACAAGACCACCTGACACGTTCCGAGCACGCGTAGCAGTGCGGCCCCAACCCCAACCCCTGCAAAACGTCAAAACAGGTCCTTCGCATACACCATTACGCTCTGAAGATACCATGGGCATGGGGAGAGGGGCACGACCACGATAAGCCCAGACTGCGGCTCAACCACACAAGGGGCCCTCAAGTGTGTCGTTCTTCTTTTTATTTTTACCTTTTATTTTTCTACCCACAAGACTCCGTTCGTCAGAGGCCCTGTCCGGCAGCAGACCTGCCAAACTCACGATGCAACAGTCTGAGAAGGATAAAGGCTACAACGAATATCCAGGTGGTCTCTAGTACGAGCATTAAATCTGTTTTACGCACCATTCGGCAGCCTACCCCTGGAGGGGGACATGTTTAACAGTCCCATCCCTTCCTTATCGTACCATTTGTATCGTTCTGCACTTACAGCAGTCTTTCTTAAATAAACAATGCAGCACCTTTTTGCTTATAATTGCATTTTCTTTTTTATGCATATGTTCATTTACGGCATGTCGCATCCGTACACTTTGGTACAGCTAAAATACACCAGGGGCTTATGTTTCCCGCATAATGGTGTGATAAGTCGAAACACTTTCACAAGTGCGGCACCCCGAACTTATAGCACTATATGCATCGGCTCCGAATCATGTCTTGGGTCAATAGTTCGGTTTGCCCGGCTCCAATGTTTTGGTACCTTATGTTCCATTGTATCGGCTAAGGTAGCACTGGGAAAACCACTGCGATTGGGCCCCAGTTGAGCTGGGTTAACGCCTCAGTGGAGAAAAGCTAAAACTGACCGTCGCTGTTCGAAGAGGTTTTTTACGAGTCCTTAAAGACTTATGCCGCTTAGAGCAAGGAGCCGGATCTTGTCCGGCCCAGGCATGGATAGCGCCCCAAATTCGGCCTTCAGAAGACTAGGGGCTTCGCCGAAATTTAAAATTATAGAATTCTCTGGCTAAGTGAGAGTGTTCAAGCATTATAAGTCCGGTTGCCTTGTTCGCTGTGTTGAGCGCCTCCCTAGATGGACCCAAAAATGGGAACAAGAGTGCTCAAGTTTATCCCGAACACCCCAGCACTCGTGGCATGGGGGCTGAAGCCGACGACTTGCCATCTCTCAGATTTGATAAACAGCCGCATAGAAGGTAATATTTTAAATTAACAAGCGTTGCTTAGCGCATATGAACTAAGTTTTCAGCGCACAGGATAACAAAATGCGAGTCTACTAAAAAATTACATCTTTGGAGCACTCCCCCGCAATAGTGCGAGAGCCCTTCAGCACACTCTTATAATACATCTCGGGCGTGCGATGCTCCTAGCCCTCTGGTGGCGGGTCCGTCACAAGCTTCTGGGCATCCATCTTGCCCCAGTACACCTTTGCGCGGGCAAGGGCCCGACGGGCACCCTCAATACAGACGAAGTGCTTGATGACTTCAACCCACGGACACGCATCCACCAGCCGCCGCACCAGGCCGAAGTAGCTCCCAGGCATGGCCTCCTTAGGCCACAACCGAACTATGAGGCCCTTCATGGCCTGTTCGGCCGCCTTGTGGAGCTCGACCAGCTAATTCAGCTGGTCGCTAAGGGGCACCGGATGTTCGGCCTCAGCATACTGAGACTAGAAGACCTTCTCCATCGAGCTCCCCTCCTCAGCCCGGTAGAATGCGGCAGCATCGGACACGCTGCAAGGAAGATCTGCGAATGCTCCTGGAGAGCTCCGAATTTGGGTAAGCAACAGGTAGTTAACACTCACATGTTTACTTTGCATGAAAAATGCCTTACCCGCTGCTATTTTCTTCACTGCTTCAATCTCCTGGAGGGCCTTGTAGGCTTCGGCCTTAGCGGCTTTGGCACTCTCAAGAGCCGTTGCAAGCTCAGACTCCCGAGTCTTCGAGTCACGCTCCAGGCTCTCATGTATTTTCACGAGATCCTGGAGCTCTTGTTGTACCTCCGCCACCCGCGCCTCCTGCTTGTCTCGCTCGGTGCGCTCCGCGGCCGCATTGCGTTCGGCCGCGGCCACCACCTCTTTCAGGGTCGCCACCTCGTTAGTGGCCCCTGCAATACCCATGTTATCCTTGTCATTCTTTTGCAACAAAAATCCTTTTCTGTAAGGTACAAGTTTAATAAGGTATTACTCACCTTCCTTGACCTCGAGCTGCTTCTTGGCACGGCCGAGCTCGTTCTCGGACCGCTCGAGGTTCTCCTTCAAAGTATTGACCTCCACAGTCAGTGCGGCAGAGGTCAGCAATGCAGCCTGCAATCCCATATTGACATATTTATTATGACTCCTGCATATATCTTTTTAGATCCTCAATCCAGCTTTTCTTTCCGAACACCGAACCGAGCATCAGGGGCTACTGTCTATGCGGTACCATTTTATACATATTGAAATTCTTACCTCAAAGCCTGTTAGAAGGCTGCTGGAGGCTTCGGTCAGCCCGCTCTTGGCGAGCTGCACCTTCTGAATCACCACACTCATAACGGTGCAGTGTTCCTCTTTGATGGAGGCGCCATTGAGCGCCTCCAGCAAGCTATCCGGCGCCTCCGATTGGACGGAGGCTGCCGGCATCACGGTCTTGCCCTTCTTGCGAAGGGGTCGCCCGCCGGACTCCAGAGCCACTGTGGGTTCCGGGGCCGAATCCGGTGCAAAGTCCATGAGGTTGTCCTGCGACACCTCTGGGGCCCTCTCCTCCTGGTCGGTCCCTCCCTGGGATCCCACCTCGGCATCGTCCGCGTCACGGGGGGTGGAGGCAGTCGGAAGAGAATCCATATCCGACGCACCTAAGGACCTGCTCGATGAAGCGGGAAGATCATCCTTAGGCGGACTGCAGGGTTGTATGCGACATTAGAAAGACATTATGTGGCGAAAAATATAAACCTTGAAGTTATTCGGGAGTCCGGATACTTACGATCTCACCAGGGCTTGGCCCTTGGAGGCCAGTCCTCGTCGTCGTCACTGGCGTTGGCGGAGCAGTCCGAGGGAAGAGTTTTTCCCTTCTTGGACCCTTCGGCCTCCCTTGTTGGAGAGGCCTTCCTTTTCTTCCCTTCCCCCGCTGGGGGAGAGGCTTTGTTCTCCTCCTCGCCTTGGTGGGAGGAGTCGGCCTCGGATTCATCATCCAATAGGACCTGAAAATGGGAACTCTTCAGAGTCCCCGTGGCCTTCTTCTTGGCCTTCTTCTCCGGCACCACGTGGGGTGCCGGAGCTAGCAGCCCCGTTAGGCGGGCATCCGCTGGGTCCTCTGGCAATGGGGCCGGACAGATAGTCCGTTCGGCCTTCGCCAGCCAGTCCTGTCAAAGGTAAGGGGAGTTTAGATCCCGCATAGAGTCAAACTATGGAAAACAAGTGGCAAAATCACTTACCTCGTCAGCTGGACGCTGCGAGCCGAATCCGCGATCTTCGGTAGCGGATGCAGGAGCCTCGGCGCCCTTGAACAACACCTTCCAGACATCTTCATCCGTAGTGTCGAAGAGCCCGCTCAGAGTCTGGTGCTGCGCTGGATCGAACTCCCACCTGTTGAAGCCCCGTCGTTGGCACGGGAGAATCCGGCGGATGAGCATGACCTGGACTACGTTGACAAGCTTGAGCTTCTTGTCCACCAGCTTCTGGATATAGGCTTGGAGTCCGGTCAGCTCCTCCGAATCCCCCCAGATCCGGCCACTCTCTTTCCAGGAGGTGAGCCATGTAGGGATGCCGGATCTAAATTTGGGGGCCGCTGCCCAATCAGGGTCACGCGGCTCGGTGATGTAGAACCACCCCGATTGCCACCCCTTAATGGTTTCCATGAAAGTACCCTCCAGCCACGTAACGTGGGACATCCTGCCCACCATGGCGCCTGCGCACTCCGCTTGGCTGCCCTTCACAACATTCGGCTTGACACTAAAGGTCTTGAGCCACAAGCCGAAGTGGGGCTGGATGTAGAGGAAGGCCTCGCACACGACGATAAACGCCGAGATATTGAGGATAAAATTCGAGCCAGATCATGGAAATCTGGGCCGTAGTAGAACATGAGCCCCCGGACAAAGGGATGAAGTGGGAAGCCCAGTCCGCGGAGGAAATGGGGAAGGAATACTACCCTCTCATGGGGCCTGGGGGTGGGGATGAGCTGTCCCTCATCGGGGAGCCGGTGCGCGATGTCGCTGGACAAGTATCCGGCGCTGCGCAACTTCTGGATATGCCCCTCCGTGACGAAGGAGGCCATCCACTTGCCTCCTGCTCCGAACATATTTGGAGAAGGTTGAGGTGAGATGTGCGGACTTGGGCACTGGAGCTCGAGTTCGCGGAGATGGATAAGCCAAGGAGGAAGAAGGCGCAGGTAAAAGGGTTGGATCTTTATCCCCTTATATAGGCGGATGGAAACATGCGTCCCCATCGGCCTGATAAAACTCGCTTATCTCCCAAGCGCCGCAATCAATGGCGCGGTTGGGTTACCCACGTCTGTATTGATGGGAATCCCGGAATAAGGGGGACACGATCTCTGCTTCGACGGGACGTGCCAAGGAAACCGCTTCGCTAAACACGCTGAGGCGGTACAGTAAAAACAATTTGAGTAAAGGCTTGGTAGTGGTGTGATGTCACGCCACAAAATACGTCAGCAGATTGAACTTGTGTAATATTATTCTCTCTGCGGTGGTACGTGGAATTTATTTTTGCAGAGCTGGACACTATCCTGGTGTTCACAATCTTCTATAAATTATTCGGAGGAAAACCCCGCCTTGCAATGCCGAAGACAACATGCGCGCTGGACTCGTCGTCATTGAAGCCTGGTTCAGGGGCTACTGAGGGAGTTCCGGACTAGGGGGTGTCCGGATAGCCGAACTATCATCATTGGCCGAACTCCTAGACTATGAAGATACAAGATTGAAGACTTCGTCCCGTGTCCGGATGGGACTTTCCTAGGCGTGGAAGGCAATCTTGGCGATACGGATATGTAGATTTCCTACCATTGTAACCGACTCTTTTTAACCCTAGCCCTCTCCGGTGTCTATATAAACCGGATGGCTTTAGTCCATAGGACGAACAACAATCATACCATAGGCTAGCTTCTAGGGTTTAGCCTCCTTGATCTCGTGGTAGATCCACTCTTGTAACACACATCATCAATATTAATCAAGCAGGACGTAGGGTTTTACCTCCATCAAGAGGGCCCGAACCTGGGTAAAACATCGTGTCCCTTGTCTCCTGTTACCATCCGCCTAGACGCACAGTTTGGGACCCCCTACCCGAGATCTGCCGGTTTTGACAACGACAATGGCCATATGATGCCACATATTTTGATTGCATGTGATGTTTATCTTTTATGCATCATATTTTTCTTAGTATGAAGGTAGCATTACAAGATGATCCCTTAACTAAATTTCAAGGTATAAGTGTTCTGTCTGGGTATGCACCATTGCAACAGTTCATCGTGCTGAGACATCGCGTTATGATCATGTGTGATAGGCTCTATGTTCACATAAAACGGGTGCAAGACTGTTTTGCACATGCGGAATACTCGGGTTAAACTTGACGAGCCTAGCATGTAAAGACATGACCTCAGAACACTAGAGACCGAAAGGTCGAACATGAATCATATAGTAGATATGATCGACATAGAGATGTTCACCATTGATGACTACTCCATCTCACGTGATGATCGGACATGGTTTAGTTGATTTGGATCACATATCATTTAGATGACTTGAGAGATGTCTATCTAAGTGGGAGTTCACTAGTAATTTGATTAATTGAACTTTAATTTATCATGAACTTAGTCATGGTAATATTTGCAAATTATGTTGTAGATGAATAGATCGTGTTGTAGTTCCCCTATGTTTTTGATATGTTCCTAGAGAAAACTAAGTTCAAAGATGATAGTAGCAATGATGCGGAGTGGGTCTGTGATTTGAGGATTATCCTCATTGATGCATAGAAGAATTATGTCTTTAATGCACCGCTAGGTGACAGACCTATTGCAGGAGCAGATGCAGACGTTATGAACGTTTGGCAAGCTCGATATGATGACTACTTAAGTTTAGTGCACCATGTTTTAAGGCTTAGAACAGGGACTTCAAAAATGTTTTGAACGCCACGGAGGATATGAGATGTTCCAAGAGCTGAAATTTGACTCATGCCCATGTTGAGAGGCATGAGACCTCTGACAAGTACTTTGCCTACAAGATGGAAGAGAATAGCTCAGCTAGTGAGCATGTGCTCAGAATGTCTGGGCTCTATAGTCGCTTGAATCAAGTGGGAGTTAATCTTCCAAAGAAGATAATGATTGGCAGAGTTATCTAATCACTATCACCAAGCTACTAGAACTTCGTGATGAACTATAATGTGCAAGGGATAATGAAAAAGATTCCCGATCTCTTCGCGATGCTGAAATCGTCGAAGGTAGTAATCAAGAAAGAGCATCAAGTGTTGATGGTTAACAAGACTACTAGTTTGAAGAAAAAGGGCAAATGAAAAGAAAGGGAACTTCAAGAAGAATGAAAAGCAAGTTGCCACTCCCATGAAGAAGCCCAAAGCTAGTCCTAAGCCTGAAACTAAGTGCTTCTACTACAAAGGAAATGGTCACTGGAATTGGAACTGCCCCAAATACTTGGCGGATAAGAAGGATGGCAAAGTGAACAAAGGTATATTTGATATACATGTTATTGATGCGTATTTTACTAGTGTTCGTAGTAACCCCTAGTTATTCAATACCGATTCACTTCCTAAGATTAGTAACTCTAAACAGGATTTGCACAGACTAGTTAAAAGCAAGGTGACGATGTGTGTTGAAATGATTCCAAGGTTGATATGATCACCATCGCACACTCCCTCTACCTTCGGGATTAGTGTTGAACCTAGATAAATGTTATTTGGTGTTTGCGTTGAGCATGAATATAATTAGATCATGTTTATTGCAATAAGGTTATTCATTTAAGTTAGAGAATAATTGTTATTCTATTTACATGAATAAAATCTTCTATGGTCATACACCAAATATGAATGGTTTATTGAATCTCGATCGCAGTGATACACATATTCATAATATTGATACCAAAAGATGCAAAGTTAATAATGATAGTACATCATACTTGTGGCACTACAGTTTAGGTCATATTAGTGTAAAGCGCATGAAGAAACTCCATGCATATGGACTTTTGGAATCACTTGATTATGAATCAGTTGATACTTGCAAACCATGCCTCATGGGAAAGATGACTAAAACTCCGTTATCCGGAACAATGGAGCGATCTAATAACTTATTGGAAATAATACATACTGATGTCTGCAGTCTGATGAGTGTTGACGCACGCGACAGGTATCATTATTTCTTGAGCTTCACACATGATTTGAGCAGATATGTGTATATCTACTTAATGAAACACAAGTCTGAAACATTTGAAAAGTTCAAAGAGTTTTCGAGTGAAGTAGAGAATCATCATAACAATAAAATAAAGTTTCTACCATCTGATCATGGAGGCGAATATTTGAGTTACGAGTTTGGCCTTCATTTGAAATAATGTGGAATAGTTTCACAACTCACGCCACCTGGAACACCATAGCATAATGGTGTGTCCGAACGTTGTAACCTTACTTTATTAGATATGGTGCGATCTATGATGTCTCTTACCAATTTACCACTATCGTTTTGGGGTTATGCATTGGAGATAGTTGCATTCACGTTAAAAAGGGCACCATCTAAATCCGTTGAGATGACACCGTATGAACTGTGGTTTGGTAATAAACCTAAGCTGTTGTTTTTCTTTAAAGTTTGGGCTTGCGACACTTATGTCATAAAGGCTTCGACCTGATAAGCTCGAACCCAAATTGGAGAAATGCCTCTTCATAGGATACCCTAAGCAAACTATTGGGTACACCTTCTACCACAGATCCGAAGGCAAGATCTTTGTTGCCAAGAATCGAACCTCTCTAGAGAAGGAGTTTCTCTCAAAAGAAGTGAGTGGGCGGAATGTAGAACTTGATGAGGTAATCGTACCTTCTCTCGAAATGGAAAGTAGCTCATCACAGAAAACCGTTCCCGTGATGCCTACACTAACTAGAGAGGAAGCTAATGATAATGATTATGGAACTTCAGATCAAGTTACTACTGAACCTTGTAGATCAACCAAAGCACGATCCGCACCAGAGTGGTACGATAATCCTGTCCTGGAGGTCATGTTACTAGACCATGGCGAACCTATGAACTATGAAGAAGCTATGATGAGCCCAGATTCCGATAGATGGCTTGAGGCCATGAAATCTGAGATAGGAACCATGTATGAAAACAAAGTGTAGACTTTGATGGACTTGCCCGATGATCGGCAAGCCATAGAGAAAAAATGGATTTTCATGAAGAAGACTGACGTTGATGGTAATGTTACTATCTATAAAGCTCGACTTGTCGAAAAAAAGGTTTTTGACAAGTTCAAGGAGTTGATTACGATGGGACTTTCTCGCCCGTAGCGATGCTGAAGTCTGTCCGAATCATGTTAGCAATTGCCGAACTTTATGATTATGAAATCTGGCAATGGATGTCAAAAACTGCATTCCTTCATGGATTTCTGAAAGAAGAGTTGTATATGATGCAACCAGAAGGTTTGGTCGATCCTAAGGGTGCTAACAAAGTGTGCAAGCTCCAGAATTCCACCTATGGACCGGAGCAAGCATCTCGGAGTTGGAATATACACTTTGATGAGGCGATAAAAGCATATGGTTTTATACAGACTTACGGTGAAGCCTGTTCTTACAAGAAAGTGAGTGGGAGCCCTGTAGCATTTCTGATATTATATGTGCTTGACATATTATTGATTGGAAATGATATAAATTTTTTGAATAGCATAAAAGGATACTTGAATAAGAATTTTCCAATAAAAAACCTCTGTAAGCTACTTATGTATTGGGCATTAAGATCTATAGAGATAGATCGAGACGCTTAATAGGACTTTCACAAAGCACACACCTTGATAAGATTTTGAAGGAGTTCAAAATGGTTCGGTGAAAGAAGGAGTCCTAGTATGTATTGTAAAGTGTGAAGTTGAGTAACATTCAAAGCCTAACTACGGCAGAAGATAGAAGTTATTCCCTATGCCTCAGCCATAGGTTCTATAAAGTATGCCATGCTGTGTACTAAACCTGTTATGTGCCTTGCCATGAATTTGGCAAGGGTGTACAATAGTGATCTAGGAGTAGATCACTGGACGGCGGTCAAAATTATCCTTAGGTACCTAAAAGGACTAAGGAAATGTTTCTCGGTTATCAAGGTGATAAAAGTAAGGACAGCACCCAAGCACCAATCCACCCACATATCAAATTATCAAAGTAACGAACACGAATCATATGAGCATGATGAAAACTAGCTTGACAGAAATTCCCATGTGTCCTCGGGAGAGCTTTGCTTCATATAAGAGTTCGTCCAGGCTTCTCCTTTGCTACAAAAAGGATTGGGTTACCTTGCTGCACCTTGTGTACTCTTGTTACTTATTACCCGTTACGAATTACCTTATCACAAAACTATTTGTTACCGATAATTTCAGTGCTTGCAGAGAATACCTTACTGAAAACCGCTTGTCATTTCCATTTGCTGCTCGTTGGGTTCTACACTCTTACTTATCGAAAGGACTACGATAGATCCCCTATACTTGTGGGTCATCAATGACCTCGCCGGAGATGCAGCCAACGAACATCATCAGGATGACCCCGCGGGATAGGAGGACCTGCTCAATATAGAAAACCACGATGACTCCGAGGATAGCAATTACCTACCACTCTCCGAAGACGAGGCCAGTCTCAAGGATGACGACTTCATCGTCCCCGAAGACCCTCTGGAGCAAGAACGGTTCAAGCGGAGGCTTTTGGCCAACGCCCGTATCCTAAAGAAGCAAAAAACGCAAAATAAAGGCCAAACAGGACACCCTCAATGACCAATGGACTAAATTACTAGCTGTTGAAGAGAGGTATGACTGTGAACAGCCAACCAAAACTTATCCCAAGCGAAGACTCCTGCCGCAGTTCGACGACGAGGCCGTAGAGCCCACATGCCCAATATACACAAGCGCTGAACAGCCAGACCGCCCACCTAGAGAATGGTATAGAGAAGCTGATGAGGCCGAATATCCAGCCGCCCACCTGCCATCACGGCAAGGATCAAGTGTAGCGAACTTATGAGTATGACCTCCACCATTACCTAGACGCTCGTGGAGCTCGCATCGGGTCCATTTACGGACCCAGATAAGACCCGCCCGCTTACCAGGAAGGATACTACGATTGGTTAAACCAAAACAGCAGAATCCAAGAGCAGCAGCAAATTCATAGGGCCAAAGACCTCCGACGTAACGTAGCCCATGTTCGGCGCGCCGCACACCCCCTGTGCTTCACAGAGAGGGTAATGCAACATAAATTCCTGGAAGGCTTCAAGCATGTGAACATCGAATCGTAGGACGAAACTAAAGATCCAGCCGTATGGATAGAGGATTTGCTCCTCCACATCCACATGGCGCAAGGAGATGACCTCCATGCCATTAAATATTTGCTGCTAAGATTAAAGGCCCATCTCGACACTGGTTGAACAGCCTTCCCGGAGACTCTATAGGTTGCTGGGAAGTGCTTGAGGATGCTTTTCGAGCAGACTTTCAGGGCACCTATGTCCGGCTCTGGATGCTGACGACCTAAATCGCATCACACAGCAACCCGAAGGATGTGCCTGACAGTTTTGGAACCGATTCCTGACCAAGAAAAATCAGATTGTTGACTATCCGGATGTCAAAGTCTTGGTTGCCTTTAAGCATAGTGTCAAGGACGAATGGATTGTACGGCGGCTCGGCTAGGACAAACCAATAACTATGACAGCCCTCACTTCCCTCATGACCTACTTTTGCGCTAGCGAAGACAGTTGGCTTGCTCGCAAAAACACAAACCCAGACACACCCGGTACCTCCGAGGTTCGGGACGGAAACGGAAACCCCGATGCAGCAAAAAAAGTCGCCACAATGATGGTGAGAGTGAGGATACGGCAGTAAATGCCGAATTCCAAAACCAGAAGTCCCGACCCTGAAAGAGAGCCCCTAAAGGCAACGATGATGGTCCATCTAGACTGGACACAATTCTGGACAAGCCTTGTCAGAGCGCGGCACATCAGAGAAGCCTGCCAACCACTCCAACCGAATTTTTTGGTGATCAAACAGGCCGGCAAACTCACAGCCGAAGACTCGGGAAAAAGCCCATGAAGCAAGGACGATGATGAGCCCCGCAGGCCGAATAGTGGAGGCCAAAAACCCTAGCCTTATGAGGTCTCAAGAAAGTAAACATGATCTTCGCAACCCACATACCAAAGAAGGACAGGAAGCAAGCGCTACGGGACGTATACTCCATCGAGATAGTAGCGCCGAAGTTTAATCCATGGCCAGCTTGCCCGATCACGATCTATCGCATGGATCATTCCACTAGCATACGCCCTGGAGGGTACGCAGCCCTAGTGCTAGACCCCATCATCGATGGATTCCGCCTCACTAGAGCCCTAATGGATGGAGGAAGCAGCCTCAATCTGATATACGAGGATACAATGAGGAAAATGGGGATCGATCCATCAAGGATTAAACCTTGTATCACCACCTTCAAGGAGGTCATTCCGGGAGTGGAGGCCCGCTGTACAGGCACCGTGACGCTTGAAGTAGTGTTTAGATTTTTGAATAACTTCCAAAGCGAGGACTGCATCTTTGATATTGCACCTTTTCACAGTGGCTATCACGACCTCCTCGGCTGAACAGCGTTCGCCAAATTAAATGTCGTTCTGCATTACGCATACCTCAAGTTGACAGATGGATGGTCCTTTGGGCGCCATAACCATCAACGAAAACACAAAACGCTCACTTTGAACCAAAGAGCACACTGCAGCCCTAGCAGCCGAAGACCACACCGGCCCGTATAGGTCCAGATGCCAACCCGCTGTAAAGGTCAGTGACAATAGTAAACGGGTTCGAACCCATTCCCCGTCATGGGAACCCGCATGCGTTCCCCGCAAATAGGGATACGCTCCCCACGGCACGCCCACATTCTTCACGCTCCATGTGCCTCGTTAGCACAACTTTGCACTCAAAATACCATGTGAGGGAGTCCTAGATTAGGGGGTATGCGGACAGCCGGACTGTATACATCATCCGGACTATTGAAGCTTGAAGATACAAGACTCAAGACTTCGGCCCATGTCTGGGTGGGACTATCCTTTGCGTGGAAGACAAGCTTGGCAATCCGGATATTATATTTCCTTCCTTGTAACCGACTCCATGTAAACCCTAGCCCTCTCCGGTTGTCTATATAAACCAGAGAGGATGGTCCTTAGAAGGCCGATCACAATTACAATCATACCAGCATAGGCTAGCTCTTAGGGTTTAGCCTCTACGATCTCGTGGTAGATCTACTCTTGTACTACTCATATCTTCAATATTAATCAAGCAGGAAGTAGGGTTTTACCTCCATCGAGAGGGCCCAAACCTGGGTAAACATTGTGTTCCTTGCTTCCTGTTACCATCAGCCCAAGATGCACAGATCGGGACCCCCTACCCGAGATCCACCGGTTTTGACACCGACATTGGTGCTTTCATTGAGAGTTCCTCTATGTCGTCGCTTTGAGGCTTGATGGCGTCTTCAATCGTCAACAACACGGTCCAGGGTGAGACTTTTCTCCCCGGACATATCTTTGTGTTCGGCAGCTTCGCACTGCAGGCCAATTCGCTTGGCCATCTGGAGCAGATCGACAGCTACGCCCCTGGCCACCAGATCAGCATCAGAAACTTGAACTACATGGCGGATATTCGCGGAGACTTGATCTTCGACGGATTCGGCCTAGTGCCAGGAGCGCCGGACAGTCACGACTAGCACGGCCTAGACCTGCTGTCGGACAATGCTCGGAACATCATCCCTGCAATAGCCCCGGATCTAAATCCGGAACAGTTGCGTTGCCCAAGGATGGAGGGGTAGACCCCGCCCCACAGGCCGCATACTCATCGGAGGTGGAGCCGAACACAAGTCTCACCTTTGTGGAGGCCTGTAACCCCGGGCCCCTGGACTCGTATCCGGTCGTTGGTTCCGGTCTGCACACTCTTGAGCCAACCGAGCCAGGTTGGGCTCCGGTAATGGAGTTTGCCGCTAGGGATATCTTTCAGCACTCGCATTTTGGCGACATGCTGAACTCATTAAAGTCTCTCTCTTTGTCAAGAGGCTCTGGGCCGAACTATGTCCGGCTTGAGTGGGAAGCAGGCGGCGAAGGAATTCGCTGCCCACCCACCACCCACTTCATTGCCACGATCGATGATTTAACCAACGTGCTTGACTTCGAATTCGAAGACATCGACGGTATGGACGACGATGTCGGAGAAGTACAGGAGCCACCGCTCACAGGGCGGTGGACAGCCACTTCTTCATACGATATATACATGGTGGACACTCCGAAAGAAACCAATGGCGATGAGGCAACGGAGGATAACCCCTCCAAGAAGAAAGAAAAGCATGGGTGAGGGAGTTCCGGAGTAGGGGGTGTCCGGATAGCCGAACTATCATCATCGGCCGGACTCCAAGACTATGAAGATAGAAGATTGAAGACTTCGTCCCGTGTCCGGATGGGACTTTCCTTGGCGTGGAAGGCAAGCTTGGCGATACGGATATGTAGATCTCCTACCATTGTAACCGACTCTGTGTAACCCTAGCCCTCTCCGGTGTCTATATAAACCGGATGGCTTTAGTCCATAGGACGAACAACAATCATACCATAGGCTAGCTTCTAGGGTTTAGCCTCCTTGATCTCGTGGTAGATCCACTCTTGTAACACACATCATCAATATTAATCAAGCAGGACGTAGGGTTTTACCTCCATCAAGAGGGCCCGAACCTGGGTAAAACATCGTGTCCCTTATCTCCTGTTACCATCCGCCTAGACGCACAGTTCGGGACCCCCTACCCGAGATCCGCCGGTTTTGACACCGACATTGGTGCTTTCATTGAGAGTTCCTCTGTGTCGTCACCGATAGGCTCGATGGCTTCTTCGATCGTCATCAACGACGCAGTCCAGGGAGAGACTTTTCTCCCTGGATAGGTCTTCGTATTCGGCGGCTTTGCACTGTGGGCCAATTCGCTTGGCCATCTGGAGCAGATCGAAAGCTACGCCCCTGGCCGCCAGGTCAGATTTGGAAGTTTAAACTTCACGGCAGACATCCGCGGGGACTTGATCTTCGATGGATTGGAGCCACAGCCGAGTGTGCCGCACTGTCACGGCGAACATGATTTAGCTCTGCAGCCGGACAGTACCCTGGAGGCCGCACTCGAACCCGCTCCGATCTTCAATTCGGAGCCGGCTGCGCAGGCCGAGGATATACGGCTAGACACCGCCTCGGGAACTTCAACCTCTACGGCGATAGAGCCGAATAGTGACCTTGTCCCTCATGAAGTTGGTGACTCCGAGGTGCCGGACTCCTTGCCGGACTCCGAACCTCCCGCGCCCCCTCCGGTCAAATCCGATTGGGCGCCGATCATGGAGTTCATCGCAGCGGACATCTTTCAACACTCACCTTTTGGCGACATCTTGAGTTCACTAAAGTATCTCTCGTTATCAGGAGAGCCCTGGCCGGACTGCGGTCAGGACGGTTGTGATGCGGATGACGAAGAAATTGAAAACCCACCCACCACCCACCTCGTAGCTGCTGTCGACGATCTAACCGACATGCTAGACTACGACTCCGAAGACATCGACGATATGGATGAAGATGTCGGAGACGACCAAGAACCAGCGCCTACTGGGCACTGGAAAGCCACCTCATCATATGACATATACATGGTGGATATCCCAAAGGATGGGAACGGCGAAGAAACAGCGGGGGATGACCCCTCCAAGAAGCAGCCCAAACAGCGACGTTAGCGGCACCACTCTAAATCCCGCCACAGCAAGAATGAAGACTCCGGCACCGGAGATAAGAATACATCGGACAGTGCCGAAGATAACCCACTCCAGCAAGATGCAGCGCAGGAGGACGGAGAGGCCAGCCCTCATGAGAGAGCGGCAGAAGAAGAGGTAGAGGATTATATGCCTCCCTCCGGAGACGAGGCAAGCCTCGACGACGACGAATTCGTCGTGCCTGAGGATCCCGTCGAACAAGAGCGTTTTAAACGCAGGCTTATGGCCACGGCGAACAGCCTCAAGAAAAAGCAGCAACAGCTTAGAGCTGATCAAGATCTGCTAGCCGACAGATGGACTGATGTCCTCGCGGCCGAAGAGCATGAGCTCGAACGCCCTCCAAAATCTATCCTAAGCGAAAGTTGCTCCCCCGGTTAGAGGAGGAAGCATATGAACCCGCATCACCAGGAGACAATACGGCTGACTGACCACCCCGTGGTCGAGACAAAGAGGTCTTTAGGCCCTTCACTAGACCCGTACCCCGGCATCGCTCGAAAAGCGCAAGGCCACAAGGGAACGCTCCGGACTTGCGAGATATATTGGAGGATAAGGCAAGACAATCAAGATCGATCTATGGATCGCGTGGGCGCCCCACGGTACGCGACGACAGCCGTCGCGCCGGACACAGTAAGTCCGGATGGGTCGATCAAAACAGGCAAAGTTATTCTGAGCTCCGTCGTGATATTGCCCAGTACAGAGGCGCCACACACCCACTATGCTTCACAGATGAAGTAATGGATCATCAAATCCCTGAAGGGTTTAAACCCGTGAATATCGAATCTTACGATGGCACAACAGACCCCGCGGTTTGGATCGAAGACTATCTTCTTCACATCCACATGGCCCGCGGTGACGACCTTCACGCCATAAAATATCTCCGCCTCAAGCTTAAATGAGCAGCCCGGCATTCGCTTAACAGCTTGCCAGGAGAGTCAATTGGGAGTTGGGAAGACTTGGAAGACGCATTCCTCGATAACTTCCAAGGCACGTATGTGCGACCACCAGATGCTGACGACCTAAGCCACATAATTCAACAGCCAGACGAATCGGCGAGACAATTCTGGACACGGTTCTTAATCAAGAAAAACCAAATCGTCGACTGTCCGGATGCGAAGGCCCTCGCGGCCTTCAAGCATAACATCCACGACGAATGGCTTGCCCGGCACCTGGGACAGGAAAAGCCGAAATCCATGGCAGCCCTCACATCTCTGATGACCCGCTTTTGCGCGGGTGAGGATAGTTGGCTAGCACGCAGCAACAACCTCACCAAACATTCTGGCAGTCCGGATTTCAAGGACCGAAATGGCAGGTCACGTCGTAACAAAAACAAGAGCCGCATCAACGGCGACCATACGGAGGATACGGCAGTCAATGCCGGATTCAGAGGCTCTAAACCCGGTCAATGGAAAAAGCCATTCAAAAGAACTACTCCGGGTCCGTCCAATTTCAACTACTCCAGCTCCTCGCTCTAAGCGGCATAAGTCTTTAAGGACTCGCAAAGAACCTCTCCGAACAGCGACCGGCTCTCGCCTCATCATGACGGTCAGTTTTAGCTTTCTCCACTTAGGCGTTAACCCAGCTCAACTAGGGCGTGATCGCAGTGGTTCTCCCAGTGCTACCTTAGCTAATATAACGGAACATAAGGTACCAAAACATGGGAGCCGGGCAAACCCAACTATTGACCCAAGACATGATTTGGAGCTCGATGGACCCAAAAATGGGAACAAGAGTGCTCAAGTTTATCCCGAACACCCCAGCACTCGTGGCATGGGGGCTGAAGCCGACGACTTGCCATCTCTCAGATTTGATAAACAACCGCACAAAAGGTAATATTTTAAATTAACAAGCATTGCTTAGCGCATATGCACTAAGTTTTCAGCGCCCAGGATAACAAAATGCGAGTCTACTCAAAAATTACATCTTTGGAGCACTCCCCCGCAATAGTGCGGGTGCCCTTCAGCATGCTCTTATAATACATCTCGAGCGTGCGATGCTCCTTGCCCTCTGGTGGTGGGTCCGTCACAAGCTTCTGGGCATCCATCTTGCCCCAGTGCACCTTTGCGCGGCAAGGGCCCGACGGGCACCCTCAATACAGGCGGAGTGCTTGACGACTTCAACCCACGGGCACGCATCCACCAGCCGCCGCACCAGGCCGAAGTAGCTCCCAGGCATGGCCTCCTTAGGCCACAGCCGAACTATGAGGCCCTTCATGGCCTGTTCGTCCGCCTTGTGGAGCTTGACCAGCTGCTTCAGCTAGTCGCTAAGGGGCACCGGATGTTCGGCCTCAGCATACTGAGACCATAAGACCTTCTCCGTCGAGCTCCCCTCCTCGGCCCGGGTGAATACGGCAGCGCCGGACACGCTGCAAGGAAGATCTGCGAATGCCCCTGGAGAGCTCCGAATACGAGTAAGCAACAGGTAATTAACACTCACATGCTTACTTTGCATGAAAAATGCCTTACCCGCTGCTATTTTCTTCACCGCCTCAATCTCCTGGAGGGCCTTGTTGGCTTCGGCCTTAGCGGCTTTGGCACTCTCACGAGCCGTTGCAAGCTCAGACTCTCGAGTCTTCGAGTCATGCTCCAGTCTCTCATGTTTTTTCACGAGATCCTGGAGCTCTTGCTGTACCTCCGCCACCCGCGCCTCCTGCCTCTCTCGCTCGGTGCGCTCCGCGGCCGCTGTGCATTCGGCCGCGGCCACCGCCTCTTTCAGGGTTGCCACCTCGTTAGTGGACCCTGCAATAATCACATTATCCTTGTCATTCTTTTGCAACCAAAATCCTTTCCTGTAAGGTACAATTTTAATAAGGTATTACTCACCTTCCTTGTCCTCGAGCTGCTTCTTGGCACGGCCGAGCTCATTCTCGGACCGCTCGAGGTTCTCCTTCAAAGTATTGACCTCCGCAGTCAGTGCGGCAGAGGTCAACAGCGGAGCCTGCAATCCCATATTGACATATTTATTATGGCTCCTGCGTGTATCTTTTTAGATCCTCGGTCCAGCTTTTCTTTCCGATCACTGAACCGAGCATCAGGGGCTACTGTCTATGCGGTACCATTTTATACATATTGAAATTCTTACCTCAAAGCCTATTAGAAGGCTGCTGCAGGCTTCGGTCAGCCCGCTCTTGGCGAGCTGCACCTTCTGAATCACCGCACTCATAACAGTGCGGTGTTCCTCTTCGGTGGAGGCGCCGTTAAGCGCCTCCAGCAAATTGTCCGGCGCCTCTGGTTGGACGGAGGTTGCCGGTGTCACGGTCTTGCCCTTCTTGCGAAGGGGTCGCCTGCCGGACTTCGGAGCCAATGTGGGTTCCGGGGCCGAGTCCGGTGCAAAGTCCGGGAGGTTGTCCTGCCACACCTCCCGGGCCCTCCCCTCCTGGTGGGTCCCTTCCTGGGATCCCACCTCGGCATCATCTGCGTCACGGGGGGTGGAGGAAGTCGGGAGAGAATCCATATCCGACGCACCTAAGGACCCGCTCGATGAAGCGGGAAGATCATCCTTAGGCGGACTGTAGGGTTGTATGCGGCATTAGAAAGACGTTATGCGACGAAAAATATAAACCTTGAAGTTATTCGGGAGTCCAGATACTTACGATCTCGCCTGAGGCTTGGCCCTTGGAGGCCAGTCCTCGTCGTCATCACTGGCGCTAGCGGAGCAGTCCGGGGGGAGAGTTTTTCCCTTCTTGTACCCTTCGGCCTCCCTTGTAGGAGAGGCCTTCCTTTTCTTCCCTCACCCCGCTGGGGGAGAGGCTTTCTTCTTCTCCTCCTCACCTAGGTGGGAGGAGTCGGCCTCGGATTCATCATCCGATAGCACCTGAAAACGGGAACTCCTCCGAGTCCCCGTGGCCTTCTTCTTGGCCTTCTTCTCCGGCACCACATGGGGCGCCGGAGCCAGCAGCCCCGTTAAACTGGCGTCCGCTGGGTCCTCTGGCAAAGGGGCCGGACAGATAGCCTGTTCGGCCTTCGCCAGCCAGCCTTGTCAAAGGAAAGGGAGTTTAGATCCCGCATAGAGTCAAACTATGGATTACAAGGGTCCCGTAAAGGACAATATCACTTACCTCATCAGCTGGATGCTGCGAGCTGAATCCGCGATCTTCGGTAGCGGATGCGGGAGCCTCGGCGCCCCTGAACAGCACCTTCCAGACATCTTCGTACGTAGTGTCGAAGAGCCCGCTCAGGGTCTGGTGCTACGCCGGATCGAACTCCCACATGTTAAAGCCCCGTCGTTGGCACGGGAGAATCCCGCGGATGAGCATGACCTGGACTATGTTGACAAGCTTGAGCTTCTTGTCCACCAGTTTGTAGATGCAGGCTTGAAGTTCGGTCAGCTCTTCCGAATTCCCCCAGATCCGGCCACTCTCTTTCCAGGAGGTGAGCCGTGTAGGGATGCCGGATCTGAATTTGGGGGCCGCTGCCCAATCAGGGTGACGCGGCTCGATGGTGTAGAACCACCCCAATTGCCACCCCTTAATGGTTTCCACAAAAGTGCCCTCCAGCCACGTAACGCGGGACATCCTGCCCACCATGGCGCCTCCGCACTCCACTTGGCTGACCTTTACAACCTACGGCTTGACACTGAAGGTCTTGAGCCAGAAGCCGAAGTGAGGCTGGACGCAGAGGAAGGCCTCGCACACGACGATGAACGCCGAGATGTTGAGAATCAAATTCAGGGCCAGATCATGGAAATCTAGGCCGTAGTAGAACATGAGCCCCCGGACAAAGGGATGAAGTGGGAAGCCCAGTCCGCGGAGGAAATGGGGAAGGAATACTACCCTCTCATGGGGCCTGGGGGTGGGGATGAGCTCTCCCTCGTCGGGGAGCCGATGCGCGATGTCGCTGGACAAGTATTCGGCGCTGCGCAGCTTCTGGATATGCCCCTCCGTGACGGAGGAGGCCATCCACTTGCCTCCCGCTCCGGACATATTTGGAGAAGGTTGACGTGAGATGTGCGGGCTTGGGCGCTAGAGCTCGAGTTCGCGGAGATGGATAAGCCAAGGAGGAAGAAGGCGCAGGTAAAAGGGTTGGATCTTTATCCCCTTATATGGGCGGACGAAAACATGTGTCCCCACCGGCCTGGTAAAACTCGCTTATCACCCAAGCGTCACAATCAATGGTGCCGTTGGGTTACCCACGTCCGTATTGATGGGAATCCCGGAATAAGGGGAACACGATCTCTGCTTCGACAAGACGTGCCAAGGAAACCGCCTCACTAAACGCGCTGAGGTGGAACAATAAATACAATTGGAGGGCTTGGTAGTGGTATGACATTACGCCACAAAATACGTCAGCAGATTGAACTTGAATAATATTATTCTCTTTACGGGGGTACGTGGAATTTAATTTTGCAGAGCCGGACACTATCCTGGTGTTCACAATCTTCTATAAATTATTCGGAGGAAGAACCCGCCTTGCAATGCCGAAGACAACATGCGTGCCGGACTCGTCGTCATTGAAGCCTGGTACAGGGGCTACTGAGGGAGTTCCGGACTAGGGGGTGTCCGGATAGCCGAACTATCATCATCGGCCTGACTCCAAGACTATGAAGATAGAAGATTGAAAACTTCGTCTCGTGTCCGGATGGGACTTTCCTTGGCGTGGAAGGCAAGCTTGGCGATACGGATATGTAGATCTCCTACCATTGTAAATGACTCTGTGTAACCCTAGCCCTCTTCGGTGTCTATATAAACCGTATGGCTTTAGTCCATAGGACGAACAACAATCATACGATAGGCTAGCTTCTAGGGTTTAGCCTCCTTGATCTCGTGGTAGATCCACTCTTGTAACACACATCATCAATATTAATCAAGCAGGACGTAGGGTTTTACCTCCATCAAGAGGGCCCGAACCTGGGTAAAACATCGTGTCCCTTGTCTCCTGTTACCATCCGCCTAGACGCAAAGTTCGGGACCCCCTACCCGAGATCCGCCGGTTTTGACACCGACAATGGGCGTCGCCCACGCCGCTCCAAGCCCCGCCAAGGCAATACCGGCAGCGGAGACGAAAACAATCCGGACAATGCCGACGATGAATACAACCCCGAACAGCCCGCCTTCGAGCAGGCCGAACAAGACGATGGGCATGACAACCCAGATGAAAGGGCGACGGACGGGTATCCGGAGGAGGACAACTACATGCCCCCCTTCGAAGACGAGATTAGCCTCGGCGACGACGCGTTCGGCGTGCCCGCGGACCCCACGGAGCAGGAGCGCTTCAAGCGCCGGCTTATTGCCACTACGAGAAGCCTGAAGAAGAAGCAACAACAGCTTCACGCTGATCAAGACCTACTCACAGATAGATGGACAGAAGTCCTGGCAGCCGAGGAATATGAACTCAATTCACTACTAGGAAAAGGGCTATAGATGGAAATGACACTAATGGCGCACCAGACATGTGGTGCGCCATTAGTATATACTAATGGTGCACCACCTCCTGATGCGCCATTAGTGTTGAAACTACTAATGGCGCACCCTGCCCACGGTGCGCCATTAGTACCAATTTTGTTTTTTGAACTAGTGCGCCTGTCCAAATATACTAATGGCGCATACATTGGTGGTGCGCCATTACTAGTTGTAACTAGTAATGGCGCACCAGCCAGAAGGTGCGCCACTAATGTTGATTTTTTTATTATTGTTTTTATTCCTGTTTTTGCAAAAGTACTAATGGCGCACCACCAGGGGGTGCGCCATTAGTAACTTGGATTACTAATGGCGCATTTGTTGCTGGTGCGCCATTAGTAAGTGGGCAGCAACAAGATATTTTGGACTGCCTCTCCTCCCACACTCACTTTCTCCCCAGTTCATTCTCTCCACCGCCTCCTCCTTGTCTCGGGTGCCTCCTCTTTTTCACCTCATTTCCACCATAGA
Organism: Triticum dicoccoides; assembly: GCF_002162155.2. NCBI lineage: Eukaryota > Viridiplantae > Streptophyta > Magnoliopsida > Poales > Poaceae > Triticum > Triticum dicoccoides. The sequence goes on along the minus strand of NC_041389.1, from coordinate 725,148,612 downwards.
TTCATTCAAATTAAGAGGTTAAGTTACCTTGTTTTGCTAGGTAAGTAAGGGGGGAAGCTATATTTATGTTGTTCTCCCTACAACAATGTGCACATGAACTTTTTATGCCCTAGCTAGATCTATGTATGTTCGTGGTGTTGCATATGTTTGTGGTGTTGCATATGTGTTTGTGTTTGGAGGTGTACCGGTATTTGAAATGCGATAGTTGCCAATATTTTGCCGGAATGTTGATTCATTTCCGTTTCGGCGAGAATTTTGGCATTAAGCATTCTTTTTGGTCCTATTTTTAGGGAAAGTCATGCCAAATTTTTTCTTGGTTCTAAAATATCATTTTGCTCTACCCCGCAGGCGACCATGGTCCGCACGATGACCGAAGGCATCGTGAATAGGTTTTTGAGGTCCGCGAAGGCCGAGATGCTTCAAAAGAACGAGACGGAGATAAGATGTCCGTGTCGAAGATGCAAGCTGAATAGCCTTATTGCGGACCCGGATTCCGGGCAGGTGCGGGACCACCTGCTCTTGCGTGGTTTCATGAATGGCTATCGGTGGCAAGGTGATGAAGATGACTACGAAGTCGTCCATGGGGGCCGGGCAAGAAATGAGGAAGGGCAGCAAGACAACCACCGCGGCTCGGGGGGGCGAGAAGACGAAGAATCCCCAGGAGATGATCACGACGGTGATGTTGTACACAGTCATCATGTAGAAGATGCAGGACATGATGATGATGCCGGCGGAGCAGACGACGCTGGACCATCGATGGGCTGGGTGCAGAACCCTCATATTCAAGAGCTGCTTCTCAAGCAGACGGATAACGCAAGAGCTGCCGCCCGAGAGAAAGCCAAGATGGATCAACTTGAGTTAGACGTGGTTACTCCATTGTATGAAGGATGCAGGCCCGAGGATACCCGCCTGAAAGTAACGCTCATGGCTCTGGAGATGAAGGTAAAACACAAAATGACCGACGCATGCTTCGACGAGAACATGTCATTCTGGCACGAACGTCTTCCCAAGGGGAAGAAGTGCCCGACCAGTTTGGAGGAGGCGAAGAAAATCTTGTGTCCTCTAGATTTACCGCACGTGAAATACCATGTGTGCATGAACAATTGCATCATTTATCGGGACGAGCACGCGGAGTCTACCATATGTCCGGTGTGCGGTGTCACTCGATACAAGAAGAGGAAGAAAGCTCCTCGAAAAGTGGTGTGGTACTTTCCGATCACTCCTCGTCTGCAGCGGTATTTCGCGGACCCTAAGGTAGCAAAGCTCCTGCGTTGGCACGCGGATAGGGAGGAGAAGAAGCGAGAAGATGACGCAAATGATCCGGAGATAGATAAAAAAGACAAGATGCTGAGTCACCCTAAGGATGCGAGCCAGTGGCAAGCGTTGAACTTCGAATACCCAGAATTTGGGAACGATCCAAGGAACATCGTGCTGGGCGCGAGCACCGATGGAGTCAATCCGTTTGGCAGCCAGAGAAGCACACATAGCACCTGGCCTGTGTTCGTGTGGATGTACAACCTTCCCCCCTGGTTGTGCATGAAGAGGAAGTACATTCACATGAGTACACTAATTGAAGGGCCGAAACAACCAGGGGACGACATCAATCTGTATCTGGGGCTGCTGAAAGAGGAGATTGACACGCTGTGGAAAACGCCAGCCAATACGTGGGACGCCGCAGAGAAAGAATATTTCCCTATGAGAGCCGCACTGCTCACGACGGTGCACGACTATCTCGGTTACGGATATCTTGCGGGGCAGGTAGTCCACGGATTTTCTGGATGCGTAAGGTGCATGGATGACACAACGTATCGCCAGCTAGATAGAGATCCCGGGTCTTTGAAAACCGTGTTCATGGGACATCGAAGGTGGCTTCGCGATGATGACCCGTGGAGGAAATGCAAGGATCTGTTCGATGGTGAAACCGAACCCCGAAAACACCCGTGTACGAGGAGCGGCGAGGAAATAGACAAGCTGTTGAAAATTTGGAAAGACTGCCCACTGTCGGGAAAGAAGCAAAAGGCGCCAGAGCCGCTGCTGAAGGTATGGAAAACGAGGTCTGTTTTCTGGGACTTGCCGTACTGGAAGATCCACCATGTGTCTCACAGCCTTGATGTCATGCATATCATGAAGAACGTGTGCGAGAGTCTGCTTGGTACCCTGCTCAACATGCCAGAGAGGACCAAAGATGGGCCGAAAGCAAGGGCAGACTTGAAATCAATGGGCATCAGGCAGGAGCTTCACGCTATATATGATGATGATGATGATGATGATGATGATGATGATGATGATGATGATGATGAGGCGAAGCAGGACACAGAAAGTCGTCGCAAAGGCAAAAAGGCCAAGAAGACCGGAAATGACTACCCTCCCGCGTGCTTCACTCTAAGCCAGGAGGAGATCAAGCAGTTTTTCACCTGCCTCCTAGGAGTAAAACTTCCTTACGGTTACGCGGGGAAGATAAGCAGATACCTAGACCCAGCGAAGCAGAAGTTCAGCGGGATGAAGTCTCACGACTGTCACGTGCTGATGACGTAGATACTTCCAGTTGCAATCCGTGGGATCATGGACGCGCACGTCCGTGAAATGCTATTTGGCCTATGCAACTTCTTCGACGTCATCTCTCGGAAGTCGATTGGCGTGAGGCAACTCAGAAGGCTACAGGAAGAGATCGTGGTGATACTATGCGAGGTTGAGATGTACTTCCCGCCCGCATTCTTCGACGTTATGGTGCATCTGCTGGTCCATATAGTGGAGGATATCATGCAACTCGGGCCGACGTTCCTGCATAGCATGATGCCGTTCGAAAGGATGAATGGTGTCATCAAAGGATACGTTCGCAACATGTCACGTCCAGGGGCTTTCTGACCGAAGAGTGCATCTCCTACTGCACGAATTATCTAGGCATCGAGAACCCCGTTGGTCTGCCCGTCAACAGGCACCTCGGCAGGCTCGCTGGATGGGGTCACCATGAGGGTCGCTGCGAAATGCATGTCGACTTCGAGGGTCGACTCGCCGACTTTGAAAGAGCAAACCTAGTCGCGCTACAACACATAGACGTGGTCGATCCTTGGGTGGTAGAGCACAAAACCTTTATTAAGAAGACGTACAATGACCGAGGCCAACAGAGGACGGATGGAGATATACTCAAAGAGCACAACTCATGTTTCACGCGTTGGTTCAAGCAGAAGCTTCTGTCGTACCCTTTACATGAGGATTCTTCCGCGGAAGAACAACTCATATTCGCCTTGTCACAGGGCACCGAGCACAACCTGATGACCTATGAGGCGTACGATATCAACGGCTACACATTCTACACCGAGGCCAAGGACATGAAGAGCGATGGTTATCAGAACTCCGGGGTAACGATGGAATCCTACACCGGTAACGACAAGGACAGATACTACGGAAGGATCGAGGAGATCTGGGAGCTGAGCTACGCTGGAGAGAAGGTCCCGATGTTCCGTGTCAGATGGGCCAAGAGCGTCCTAAAAGAAGACCGGTATTTCACCACCATGGTTATACCCGAAGCCAAATCCAAGACCGCGGGCGCAAACGTCACCGTGAAAAATGAGCCATGGGTACTGGCTTCCCAAGTGGACCAATGCTTCTTCATTACCGACCCGTCAAAGACCAGTCGTGTTGTCGTGAGGAGAGGCAAAAGGAAGATCATCGGAATGGATGGAGTAGCCAATGAGGAAGACTTCGACAAGTACGGCGACCCGAGGATCGAACATGACGACGATGATGAAGTAGCAGCATACACCACAAGAAGAAGCAGGACCACCCTACCTAAAGGACGTCCGTTCCACAGAAGAACTCCATTTGCGAAAAAGAAGGGCAAGAAGATTGTTAACAGATAGCTAGCTAAGATCGATTGTATTTAAATCGTAGCCTTCATTTCTCGATTGTATTTCATGGGCACTTTTTGAACTATCATGAATATTTTTAAATTTCATGGACACTCGATCTCGATCCCCCTCCATCTCGATCGCTATCCCACCTTGCCAGATCCGGTCCCCCTCGCCGCCGAGCACCCCCTGGTCCACCGGCCGCCGCCGCCGACCCCCCGCACCCTCGATTCCCC
>NC_041389.1:725143806-725144367 GCF_002162155.2 Triticum dicoccoides | reverse complement strand
CGGCATTACTGTTTGATGATATTTTTAAAAAAAATATTACTGTCTTATAAAAAAAATTACTGTTATGATTTAAACAAGTTTGAACATATTTAAACACAAATAAGTATCAAACAGCATTTTAAATGCATAATTTTTTTTGTGGAGCCTAGGAATGGAACCCAGGACCTCCTGGTGTGAGAACTGGCACCTGACCAGTCGAGCTAGTAGAGGGGAGTTGATGTGGATAAGGTCAAGTGGGAGATAACCTGTTGGCTCGAGCGGAAATAAAAAAAATACTAATGGCGCACCAGGTCGGGGTGCGCCATTAGCATGAATATACTTATGGCGCACCGAGGGGTGGTGCGCCATTAGTATTGTGCCCCCCTACTTCGTATCCCCTCTCTCTCCCTCGCCCGAGCCCTCGCCCTCGATCCCCTCTCTCTCCCTCGCCCGAGCCCTCGCCCTCGATCCCCTCTCTCTCCCTCGCCCTCGCCCTCGCCCTCGATCCCCTTCCCCTCTCCTCTCCCGACGCCGCCGCCCCGCCGCCCTCGACGCCGGCCAGATCCGCCGCCACCTCTGCTC
>NC_041389.1:725131699-725143621 GCF_002162155.2 Triticum dicoccoides | reverse complement strand
CTCGCCCGAGCCCTCGCCCTCGATCCCCTCTCTCTCCCTTGCCCGAGCCCTCGCCCTCGATCCCCTCTCTCTCCCTCGCCCTCGCCCTCGCCCTCGATCCCCTTCCCCTCTCCTCTCCCGACGCCGCCGCCCCGCCGCCCTCGACGCCGGCCAGATCCGCCGCCACCTCTGCTCGAGCTGCTCCCATCGACCACGCCGCTGCTCGCGTGCTTCTTCTCTCCCGCGACCCCGCCATTGAAGGTCTCGCAAGGTCCTCTTATCCTCCCCCTCCCCCTTTGTTCGATTCAATTGTGCCGCCGCCAAGGTTCCCTGATGATGCTGGTTCCTCTCGCGCGCAGGCTGCACGCACCTCGGACCGGGTGTGCCTAGTTCTTCCCGGGACGCTGCCCCGACCCTACTACCCACGCCATCAGGGGAGCTCGTCAAGGTATCATCCCCCCCTCTCTCTCTCTCTCTGCTCTCTCCATCTCTCATGCTCTGGTGTGTTTTTTCCTAAGGGACGAAACTATGTTCTCTTGTTGCTATTGCTAGGTGTTTTTGTCTGCCATGTACGTACATACCTAGAGTAGTTGCCATGGATTTAGTTTGGATATATGCTTCCATTCTTATCAACTGAGACGGCCTGAGAACACTGCATTTGCCTTGGTGTTTTGATTTGTTTTTCTTCTGCAACACAGACATGAGAGTTCTCATTGAGATTCTACCCACTTACTCAGCAGTGCCTGCTGTACTTTGCGCATGAAGAACTTCTAATTGTAGAATTCTTTGTTTGCTGAATTGCTGAATTGGAAACTGTATCATCTGGTCAATATATAGCCCCACACCCCCTGTTATATTTATTTAAATTAAGATTACAAGGCTACAAGTAGAAAATAAAATGCACATTAGAACTATACATGGAAGCAGGTGCCTTTGTGTTCTGGTAGTCCTTTAGAACTATACATGGAAACATAATCTTCCTTATCAAGACAAGCATAATAGAAGCAGGTGCAGGAGCTGTAGTACTCCATTTGGAGACTTTAACTAGATCAGATTAGGTACTCCATTTGCTGTAGTACTCCAGTTAACTGAAACTAGTGACATCACTTTAAGAAACTTAAGTCTGAATAATCAAATTCATCATACACTATTACTTGAATCAAAGATCAGGTATTCCATTATAGTAGCAAGTGTACCAGTATTATTGGAGTAAAAAAATGCAGTTAAATTGTGCAGTAGTGTACTCCTGCTTGCTCTTCTCTGAAGCTTGTGGAATGATATACTTGCACTGATAAACTGAAAGAAATATTGCATTATAACTCTGGCTATATTGGAGTTACAATCTTTCTGGTTATATTGGAGTTATAATGGAGTTAGGTTTTACAATGTTTCTGGTTATATTGGAGTTAGGTTTTTTGAATATGAGTAGCAGTGACTTGGATTGTTAAGTTGGGTGGGATGTAAAAGCAAATCTTCTTCTAAGTGCAATATACTTAGTGCTGCTATATGAGTGTATAAATATTTGTTGCTATATAAATGTGAACAAAATTCGTGCTTGTATATGATATTCTGCCATGAAGAAACTGGCAAATTTGTTGAATGATGTATATGATATTCCCTGTCAGTAACTTGGCTTCGTTCGTGTCATTCATTCGTGTTGAGAATCACACCGTTTTCGCGTTGATAATCATTCGTGAGGATAAGGTTCACCCCCATGGTAATTGTTTGTGTGAAAATGACAGAGATAGAGAAGGGTGTTGAGAATCACACCAACTTCTGGCTGGGTGCAACTTGGCTTTGTTCGTGTCATTCATTCAACGGGCTGTAGCCATCACCGTACGTGTCATGCAAAAAATTAGGGAGTTTCATTCCAGAAATATAGTTACAATCCACTAACCAATAGTTCAATAACTTAATACAAGCAGGGCCTTGATGAAGCCAGCCTGCAGTACTACCCTCAGTTCACCCATATAGTTTGGCAGGCAGTCAGCAAATTTATTCTGCTCACGTGATTTAGCTTGGTTTACTTGCAATTCAAACTCTGCTGCGCCTGCGCATTGGGACGATGATTCCCCGCGCGTGCGCTTTAAGCAGATGGATATAATGAATGATGTAACTGTTACTCGAATTATTAATAAAGTGCACATAATGGCTTTCCCTAAAAATAACAAATTTGTTGAATGATGTATATGATATTCCCTGTCAGTAATTGATTTCAGAAACTGGCAAGCTTTGATAATGTAAGAGTTACTTACTTGCTAATTAGCCAAGCAGGCATGTATTATAACGGTGGAATTTCAGCCATGATACACATAACGGTGAGTAAAGATGATAATATCATTTATGAGTTAGTCAACACAAGACAGTGCCACATACTCTAATTACCTGGAACTTAAAGTTTTAGAATGGGTGCATTACAATTCAGTCTGATATCTAATAAGACACTCTGGGCTGATATAATTATGGAACAGAACCAACCATGATAAATAAAAGGTGATGTTGTCTATGCATTACCAAAAATGTATCTTTGTGAACAAATAAATTGGTACCAATAGCAATGCCATCTTACTGTAGGATTAGAATACATGGACATGATCAGCTCAGCTCCCAAACTGCCATTCATCACATCAATTTCCCCTTATGTAACTCTAGTCAAAATTTTATGTTGGTCTACCTAGTAGATGCCCATGGTTTGATTTTATGTTTGTTCCTATCAATAGAAATGCTGAGCTATATTCCATTTTTACTGTTCTTTGTGATAGTTTTTGCAACTTTACTTCCCATCTTAAGGCAAGCCCCATTTTTACTATTCTTTGTTAGCAGAGCTGCTTGTTTCTAAGAACTTTGATACTATTTGGATCAAAGTTAAATGAGCACATAGATGACAAAAAAAAGTTCAGATTGTAAAATGTTCATTTTGCTGCTAGTGCCCATTTTGAGTAATTGCTTAGAGGGATGATCCTGTGTGAGCTGGTGGAGTGATTTGTTTTCTACATAAAGCTCTTTAGTCAGGCTGGTTTTCGTGAAATACACATGAAGCTTCACCAGCTCCTGTGGGTGTGGGATCCATGTGACATGTGACATTGCATCCATGTCCACCTGGGATAATGATTTTGCAGGTACCCCGAGAGGCCCTTGAGTTTGCCGGAATGTCGATTAACTTCCGTTCCGGCAAATTCGGGTACTCCATATGTCCTATTTTCAGCAAAGGTCATGCTGAAATTTTCCGTGAATTTTAGCATGACTTTGCTAAAAAAAGGACATATGGGGTACTTGTGACTAATGCATGGGCCGGGGTATCTTAGTAGTTAATTAAGTAGGATCAAGTGCCCCGGCGTACTTGTGACTAATGCATGGCTTTTAGGGTGCCTCGGTGTCGATAAAAACCGAAATGATGAAAGGTTAGGCTTTTAAGGTGCCTCGGCGTCGAAAAACCCTCAATGATAAAAGCTTAGATTTTAGGATGCCTCGGTGTCGACAAACCCTAAATGATGAGACCATGATCTTGTTCCTTGAAAATAACCAACTTTTTGACCAAACTTTGTTTCTATTTAGAGAGAAACATGGCCCACAACGATGAGGCCAGGGGTTCGGGCGGCAAGGCATTCTGGGAGCTGTCCCAGGAGATGGAGGAACAACCTCACTTGTATGAGGCCGCCGCCTTCCTCACCGATCCTGAGACCACGGATGGTGCCGCCGAGGATGACCACACTGATGCCACCACTGATGGTGCCGTCGAGGATCCCACCACTGATGATGGCGGCGCACGCACAGATGGCAGCCAACCGAAGAGGCAACGGAAGGACCGGCGCCCGATCATGCTCCGCACCCTCAAGGAGGAAGTTACTGAACTGGACTCCAACGGGAATCCAACGGCGCCCGAACGAATAGTCAAGGGGTACTCGCTTCAGCTCGGGTGCATTGTCCCGAGCACCGTCTCGATCAACACCGAGAACTTGAGGCATCCTGACCGAGGGAATTTGCGCAACCTCCTCTTCACGAAGCTGCACGAACGATACAAGTTCCCCGCTGAATTTGAAAACACAAGCCTCAAAGGGAATAAAGTGAACAATGCTGCCCTCACGAAGATGAGCAAGGCTCTGTCTACTTGGAAAAGCAATGTGAAGAGAATGATCGAGAAAGGTGAGAGTTATCAGAAGATCAAGGAGAAAAATCCTTCGATCACCGAAGATGACTACAACGGCTTCAAGATCAATTGCTCGAGCACCGCAAGCTCCCAATCAAGTGAGTGGGGGAAACAAATGCGGGAGCTGAACATAGGGGAACACACACTCGGTCCCGGCGGTTACAGAGTGGCGGAGCCTATATGGGACAAGGAGGAGGCGGACCGTGCCGAGCAAGGCCTACCGCCCCTCTTCGATAAATACGGTGACAAGCAGACCAGGAACTTTGTTAGGGCCCGGTACAAGAAGGACCCGAAAACAAAGGAGCTTACCACGGATCCGAAGACCAGGCAGCTTGAGCTTGTTCTGGTAAGGAATACACCCCCGCGTAATTAGCTCCATATGGTTGCATTCTAATTAATGAAGCCAAATTTCTAAATGGTTCACATTCCTTCCGCACGCGACTGAAAGCAGTAGCGCGGGGTCGACTAAGAGCAACCCTTGGGACACCACTCTAAATAGGGGGTTGAATGTAATGAAGAACAAGGATAAGCTCAGTAAGCCGACGTCAGCTGGTCGTGTGGCCGGCAAAGGCTTGTCGACAAAATGGGGGTCATACTATTCCGCTAGTGTGCGGAAGGAGAAAAAGACCAGCTCGGAAAGCCAGGCGCGAGAGGTTCAAGAACTCAAGGCACAGGTGGCGCGGATTCCGGAGATTGTCCAAGAGCAAGTGGAACAACGACTCGGAGCGACGATCACCGCCCTTGTGCCTACCTTGATCTCGGGGTTGAGTGCGTGGATTGCGGGTGGCCAACAGGGGCCGCCCCCGATTCCTAGCTTCACGGCCAGCAACTCGCATAATGCGATGGCGGGGCCATTGGTGCCTCCGGCGGAGGCGACATTGGTGTCTCCGACGCCGGCACGGGAGCTTAATGCACCCGGGTGTACGCCGTCCGGCACCTCTGTAGCAAGCGGCACCTCCGTCAACTGCACGCCCGCCGTTGGCAGTGCGTCAACATTATCCGAGCTCGACGCCATCATCACGGTAACTAATTAAGCCTCTCTCGGCCGAGGACTTCATCTCCTTGCCTTTGACTGGGCATCCCTGACGCCCTACATGTTTTCGCAGGGCGCCGCCGACGTTCCGTGCACTCTCCTCCACTTCATGAACAACGAGTTGGTCGATGTCGCCAAGGGCAAAATCGTTCAACCGGGCAACCCCTTGTTCCACGGTACCCAGATGCCACCCAACTTGTTTAGGGTTCAACTGGTTCGGGTGCTGCCAGGCTGCGACGACTTGTTACCTCCGATTCGACCCGTCGGGGCCGACGATGAAGACGTGATGACCCTCAGCGCCTGCCTGAGCTGGCCCCTGCTTTGGCCGAAGAGCCAGATTCGTTTGGGGGCGGGGGACACCACCCCAAAGACAACACCGCCAGTCGTGCCGGCGCCAAGTCGGCCCCATGGCAAGACCGCTGTAACGGTGCCGGACATCCCTATGCCACTGGATCCAAACATGCATATGGCACAGGATCAGAACGACGACGACGACGAAGATGATACATTTGGCAACGTCGATCAGTACTTTGCCGAACATGGGTACGATGGCGACTTCATGGGGCCTCCTTCTCAAGAACCAAACCCAACAAAAGACGTGTGCGATCTAGCTGGTACCGCGGAGAAGCCAAGTTGCAGCAGGCGCTGTCTGACGTTCAGCTCTCAGGAGACGCCTCCAGCTACCAACTTCACCGAACCTCAGATAGGCGAGGTGCGAAATATTATCAGCCCCAATACACTCAAGAAGGCGGTCTGTGAGCAGAACTCGGTCCCATTACAGGAGACGAAGAAGGCACGCAAAAGAAAGACTAAGAAGGGTGCGAGCCAGCCGGCACCGAGTACGATCCGTGCTCAGGACGGGCCACGTTCACCGCAGGATATCTCGAGGAGGGTGCATGTGGTGGGTAGGGCGATGCTACCGACAAATATGCTCAATGCTGCAACCGGTGCTATGCGGAGTCTGCATGACAGTGTTCTTTCTTTGGAGAAGCGGCGTCTCAGGGAGAAGGATGTGGCATACCGAGTTTTCGCGGCCAAGGTGCCAGAGGGCAAGGGCTTTGTGGATAACTCCATCGGGCGTACGATCGTCCTGCTTTTGATGACATCCACGCTATGTTGAACCTTCATCCGCTGCACTACACCTTCGTTCGGCTATTTTCGCTGAGTATGGAGATGCGGATCATTCGCGACAAGACCCCGGACATCGTGATAGTCGACCCCTTCTACATGCGTGCCAAGATCTTGGGCAGCGCTGGGGACCGGCAAGTCGCGAGTTCTTACCTCGAAGGCGTCATTCTGGCAAACCAAGATAAGGATAACTTCCTCGTGCCTTACTTTCCCGAGTAAGTCCTCCCCTCAACCGGCCCGTAACATATGAATTCTTACATTTCAATCGTTTTTCTTTTAACATTCCGTGTTTTCTGCAGTGACACACGTTGCACGCTCATCCTCCTAAGCCCCAAATATTCCATGGCCACGTATTTCGACCCGGACCGTCAGTCGAACGTAGACTACACAAATGTCAAGAAGGTTCTTGATGATGTTCTCCCCGGCTACGCCAAATCTAGAGGCACCTTCACCAGGCATATTCGTAAGTATGGCAAGCACGTGTTCTCCCACAATACGACGTTCTGCTGCGTCAAGCAGCCGCCTGGCGGTCAGAAGGGTGCCTACTACGCCATCCATCACATGCGGGCGATCGTACGGGACCATCATCAACTTCTGCTACCGAGTAAACTCAAAGATTGGGCCGCGAGTGTGTCGGCAATCCAGGACGCGGATCTCCGAAAAGAATTCTTTCGCATCCAGTCGGAGTTTGCCGAAATCATCCATCAAGATGTCCTTCGTACCTCAGGGCAGTTCTACTTCAGAAATCAACCGTCCAACAGTGAAATCGACACAATGCTACAAATGCAGGCTGACAACGACCGTTATTTCATGACTCCCACGATAGACGGCGGCTTCATCCATGCTCCGGTCCCTTGAGTCGAGTCGAAAGCAGTGATGCTGTGTCTAGTTCTGAAACATCGATTGGCTCATGTTGTAATTAAACTTTAATGAACTTGTAGTATGTCTCTTTGGTTTCGAGAGTCGTTCAACTTAGATGTAATCAATGCTATTAATGTCTTGCTTTTCTCTTCCGATCGTTCTGTTGCATAATTATATATTGCTTATGTATTGTCTGTGAATTGGTACTAACGTTTCGTTTGGCTAGTGCATAGCGATGCCGACGTATGTCGTGTACAAGGGTAAGGTTCCCGGAGTCTACGATGACTGGGAGGAGTGTCGGAGACAGGTTCACCGATTCAGCGGTAACAGTTACAAAGGGTACACCACTAGGGCCGAGGCCGAATCTAGATACGCCCGCTATCTAGCGGGAGAGGGGAGGGAGCATTGGAGGAACCGGATGAAGACGAGTTTCATCGTGATGATGCTCATCGTGATGACCGCAGCTCTCTTCTATGTGATGGTAGTTTAGATGATCGATATCGACTTGTAATGTGAAGACAAACTCGCTACTCGTGGTCTCGAGACTTGTAGTATAATGTTCTATCTTTGTTCGGTCTTTTCAATTCGGAGACTAATATGATGAATTGTATTCGGAGACTAATATGATGAATTGTATTCTTCTATTGTATTTGATGAATCTGTTGTTGATGTGTGTTGTCTATATTTTGTAAAATTATACATTTTGTAACCTGTGCAAAAAACAGAAAATAAAAAAATAAAAAACCTAATATTCATACTAATGGCGCATCACGTGATAGTGCGCCATTAGTATGACAAAGCATACTAATGGCGCATCACTCGTAAGTGCGCCATTAATATGCCATGGTTACTAATGGCGCATCCAGTGGTGGTGCGCCATTAGTATGCCAAAGCACCTGGATATACATGGCCCCTGGGAGGCATACTAATGGCGGACCCTAGCCTATACTAATGGCGCACCAGGTGGTGCGCCATTAGTAAAAATTACTAATGGCGTGCTGTTAATGGCGCACCACAGATGCGCCATTAATGGCCATACTAGGTGCGCCATTAGTAGGGGTTTTTCTAGTAGTGATTGCCACACGGCTGACCGACCGCCCCGAGGTTCGGATAAAACGGCATATCAGCCTGAATACCAGCCTGCACCCCCGCGCCAGTTTACTATGGCCCGGGGCAATACACAGGACCTGCGTGATAAGCTGGATAGCGCCGCAAGACAACCAAGATCGATCTACGGATCACAGGGGCACGCCGCAGCACATGACGATGACCGTCATAACGGATACACTAACAGAAAATCCGGCCGGGCTGAATTTAACCAGTCAGACGCAGCCGGACTGCGTCGCAACATAGCCTGGCACAGAGGCACCGCACACCCCCTCTGCTTCACCGATGAAGTGATGGATCATGAATTCCCAGAAGGGTTCAAACCCGTAAACATCGAATCATATGATGGCACAACAGACCCTGCGGTATGGATCAAAGATTTCCTTCTCCATATTCACATGGCCCGCGGAGATTATCTACATGCCATCAAGTATCTTCCCCTTAAGCTCAAAGGACCCGCCCGGCACTGGCTAAACAGCCTGCCATTCCATTGGCAGTTGGGAAAATCTAGAAGATGCATTTCTTCACAACTTTCAAGGCACATATGTGCGACCTCCGGATGTCGAGGACTTGAGCCACATTACTCAACAGCCCGGAGAATCAGCCACAAAATTCTGGACTCAGTTCCTAACTAAAAAGAACTAAATAGTTGACTATCCGGATGCCGAAGCCATGGCGGCCTTCAAGCATAATATCCGTGACGAGTGGCTCGCCCGACACCTCGGCCAGGAGAAACCCAAGTCCATGGCAGCTCTCACGACAATAATGACCCGCTTTTGTGCAGGCGAGGATAGCTGGTTGGCTCACAGTAGCACTACGCCACATTCCGGCACTTCAGATGTCCGGGACAATAATCGCAAGCTACGGCGCAACAGACACAAGCGACGGAACAACGGCGACAACATCGAAGACACGGCGGTCAATGCTGGATTCAGCGGATCCAAATCCAGTTAGAGGAAGAAGCCATTCAAAAGAAACAATCAGGGACCGTCCAGTCTAGACCGTATACTGGAGCGCTCGTGCCAAATTCACAGCACCCCGGACACGCCAGCCAACCACACCAATAAAGACTGCTGGATATTTAAACAGGCCGGCAAAATAAATGCCAAAAACAAGGACAAGGGGCTGCACAGCGACGATGACGAGGAGCCCCGGCGTCAGAACATGGGGGATAGAAGAAATTTCCCCCCAGGTGAAAATGGTCAACATGATCTACGCCACCCACATCCCCAAGCGGGAACGGAAGCGAGCACTGTGGGACGTCTACGTGATGGAGCCAGTCGTCCCCAAATTCAACCCATGGTCAGCTTGTCCGATCACCTTTGATCGCAGGGATCATCCTACTACTATCCGTCACGGCGGCTCGGCCGCATTGGTCTTAGACCCAATTATCGATGGATTCCACGTCACGCAAGTCCTCATGGACGGCGGCAGCAGCCTTAACCCGCTTTGCCAGGACACAGTGCGCAAAATGGGCATCAATCCTTCAAGGATTAAGCCAACCAAAACCACCTTTAAAGGTGTAATTCCTGGAGTAGAGGCCCGTTGTACGGGCTCTATAACATTGGAAGTGGTCTTTGGATCTCCGGATAACTTCCAAAGCGAATAGCTAATCTTCGATATCGTCCCTTTCCGTAGTGGTTACCACACACTGCTCAGACGAACCGCATTCGCTAGATTCAATGCGGTACCATGATGACCCACAAGTATAGGGGATCTATCATAGTCCTTTCGATAAGTAAGAGTGTTGAACCCAACGAGGAGCAGAAGGAAATGATAAGCGGTTTTCAGCAAGGTATTCTCTGCAAGTACTGAAATAAGTGGTAACAGATAGTTTTGTGATAAGGTAAATTGTAACGAGCAACAAGTAACAAAAGTAAATAAGGTGCAGAAAGGTGGCCCAATCCTTTTTGTAGCAAAGGACAAGCCGGAACAAACTCTTATAATAGGAAAAGCGCTCCCGAGGACACATGGGATTATCGTCAAGCTAGTTTTCATCACGTTCATATGATTCGCGTTCGGTACTTTGATAATTTGATATGTGGGTGGACCGGTGCTTGGGTGCTGTTCTTACTTGAATAAGCATCCCACTTATGATTAACCTCTATTGCAAGCATCCACAACTACAACAAAAGTATTAAGGTAAACCTAACCATAGCATGATACATATGGATCCAAATCAGCCTCTTACAAAGCAACGCATAAACTAGGGTTTAAGCTTCTGTCACTCTAGCAACCCATCATCTACTTATTACTTCCCAATGCCTTCCTCTAGGCCCAAATAATGGTGAAGTGTTATGTAGTCGACGTTCACATAACACCACTAGAGGTTAGACAACATACATCTTATCAAAATATCGAACGAATACCAAATTCACATGACTACTAATAGCAAGACTTCTCCCTTGTCCTCAGGAACAAATGTAACTACTCACAAAGCATATTCATGTTCATAATCAGAGGGGTAATAATATGCATAAAGGATCTGAACGTATGATCTTCCACCAAGTAAACTAACTAGCATCAACTACAAGGAGTAATCAACACTACTAGCAATCTACTAGCACCAATCCCGGACTTGGAGACAAGAATTGGATACAAGAGATGAACTAGGGTTTGGAGATGAGATGGTGCTGGTGAAGATGTTGATGGAGATTGCCCTCTCCCGCTGAGAGGAGCGTTGGTGATGATGATGGCGATGATTTCCCCCTCCCGGGGGGAAGTGACTCCGGTAGAACAGCTCTGCCGGAGCCCTAGATTGGTTCCGCCAAGGTTCCACCTCGTGGCGGCAGAGTCTCATCCCAAAAGGTTGCTTATGATTTTTTTTCTCATCGAAAGACTTCATATAGGAGAAGATGGACGTCGGAGAGCCACCAGGGGGCCCACGAGGTAGGGGGCGCGCCCCCCACCCTCGTGAGCAGGGTGTGGGCCCCCTGGCCTTCATCTTTGGCGACGATTTTTCTTTATTTATTTTAAGGTATTCCGTGGAGTTTCAGGACGTTTGGAGTTGCGCAGAATAGGCTTTCAATATTTTCTCCTTTTCCAGCCCAGAATTCCAGCTGCCGGCATTCTCCCTCTTCATGTAAACCTTGTAAAATAGGAGAGAATAGCCATAAGTATTGTGACATAACGTGAAATAACAGCCCATAATGCCATAAATATCGATATAAAAGCATGATGCAAAATGGACGTATCAACTCCCCCAAGCTTAGACCTCGCTTGTCCTCAAGCGAAAAGCCGATAACAATAAATATGTCCTCGTGTTTAGAGGTAGAGGCGTCGATAAAAATAAAATACGGACATGAAGGCATCATGATTATTCTCATAAAAGCAACATATATAAATTTTGTCATATGATTGCTTATGTTCAAGCGATGATCTTTTCACAATGCAAAAGTATGAATCGGAAACCTTATTGGGCACCAACAAATTATAACCTCAGTCATTGAAGCAATTGCAATTTATCATAACATCGGAAAGAGTCTATGTCAGAGCTTAAAAGCAAGTCCACAGACTCAACTATCACTTAGTCCTTCATAATTGCTAGCACTCCTTGTGGTTACGGAGTTTTAATCGGACACAGAGAAAGATTGGGGCTTATAGTTTTGCCCCACAACCTTTTACCTCAAGGGTAATGTCAATAATAACAATTCATGCTCCCCTACAT
>NC_041389.1:725088749-725131049 GCF_002162155.2 Triticum dicoccoides | reverse complement strand
GGAAAGGTGAAGATCACCGTGACTCTTACATAAGGTAGAGGATAATAATAAAAGATAGGCCCTTCGCAGAGTGAAGTAGAGGTTGCCATGCGCTTTTATGGTTGGATGCACAAAATCTTAATGCAAAAGAACGTCACTTTATATTGCCCCTTGTATGTGGACTTTATTATGCAGTCCATCGCTTTTATTACTTCCACAACAAGTTCGTACAAAGCTTATTTCTCTGCACTAATAAGTCATGCATATTTAGAGAGCAATTTTTATTGCTTGCACCGATGACAACTTACTTGAAGGATCTTACTCAATCCATAGGTAGATATGGTGGACTCTCATGGCTAACTGGTTTAAGGGTATTTGGAAGCACAAGTAGTATCTCTACTTGGTGCTGAGAATTTGGCTAGCATGAGGGGGAAAGGCAAGCTCAACATGTTGGGAGATCCATGACAATATACTTTATCTCAGATATAAGAAAACATAACTCATTACGTTGTCTTCCTTGTCCAACATCAACTCTTTAGCATGTCATATTTTAATGTGTGTTCCCAATCATAAAAGATGTCAATGATAATATATCTATATGTGAAACCTCTCTCTCCTTATTACTTCCTATTAATTGCAACGATGACCAAAACTATATTTGCCAACTCCCAACAACTTTTAATCATCATACTCTTTCTATGTGAAGTCATTACTTTCAATAAGACTAATACGAACTCTTTGTTTCTTTTTATTCTTTTCTTTTATTCACTCAATATCATGGCAAAGTAATCAAGCCCTTGACTCAACACTAGTCTTTATTATGTATAGCTCACAGACTCGATCGCATATAGGGGTCATAAAGCAAAACTTCAAAACTAGATCATGCCATGACTTTATTCTACTATATCAAGATACTACTAATAGGATCGAACTAAGAAAAATGGTAAAGATAGGAGTTGTGATGGTGATACGATACCGGGGCACCTCCCCCAAGCTTGGCAGTTGCCAAGGGGAGTGCCCATACCCATGTGATTATGTCTCCTTTGTTGTTGGCGGTGGAGGTGTTGTTGATGATGCAAGCTGGTCGTCCACCTTCCATGGCATAGGCTCACCCTCATAGAAGGATGATCAAGTCTCCGGAATCCTCTAATCTGCAACGGAAACAGCTCAAAACGAAAACAGAGGATATTTGCATGATACGGTCGTCAAAACCTTTGGGAGAATATATAATGAATTTTTACCGACCAAAATACGTATCATGCAAGAAAACGGAGTCCGGAGGGCACACGAGGTGCTCACGAGGTAGGGGGGCGCGCCCAGGGGGTAGGGCGCGCCCTCCACCCTCGTGGAGGCCTCGTGTCCTCCCCGAACTGCTACTTATTTTTATATTTTTCTAAATATTCCAAAACAGAGAAATATTGCCTTAGAATTTGTTTTGGAGTCGGTTTACTTACCGTAACACATACCTATTCCTTTTCGGAGTCTGGAACGTTCTGGAAAGTTTCCCTTATGTATTCCTCTGGGGTTACGGTTTCAATAATATTAGTTTCAACATTTATAGGATTACCTGAGATATAGTGTTTGATCCTTTGACCGTTTACCACCTTCGAATTTGTGCCTGCGAAGTTGTTGATTTTTATGGCACCGGAATGATAGACCTCCTCGATAACGTAAGGACCTTCCCATTTGGAGAGAAGATTTCCTGCAAAAATCTTAAACAAGAGTTGTATAGCAATACATAATCACCTACATTGAACTCATGCTTTTGTATCCTTTTGGCATGCCATCTTTTAACTTTTTCTTTCAACAACTTGGCATTTTCATAAGCTTGGGTTCTCCATTCATCAAGTGAGCTAATATCAAATAACCTCTTCTCACCGGCAAGTTTGAAATCAAAGTTGAGCTCTTTAATAGCCCAATATGCCTTATGTTCTAGTTAGATAGGTAAGTGACATGCTTTTCCATAAACCATTTTATACGGAGACATACCCATAGGATTCTTATATGCAGTTCTATAGGCCCACAATGCATCATCAAGTTTCTTGGACCAATTCTTTCTAGACCTATTAACAGTCTTTTGCAAAATTAATTTGAGCTCTCTATTACTTAATTCTACTTGACCACTAGACTGCGGGTGATATGGAGATGCAATTCTATGATTAACATCATATTTAGCAAGCATTTTACGGAAAGCACCATGAATAAAGTGTGAACCACCATCAGTCATTAAATATCTAGGGACTCCAAACCTCGGAAAAATAACTTCCTTAAGCATTTTAATAGAAGTGTTATGATCAGCACTACTAGTTGGAATATCTTCTACCCACTTAGTAACGTAATCAACAGCAACTAAAATATGTGTATATCCATTAGAGGCAGGAAAAGGTCCCATATAATCAAAGCCCCAAACATCAAATGGTTCAATGACAAGTGAATAATTCATAGGCATTTCTTGATGTCTACTAATATTACCAATTCTTTGACATTCATCACAAGACAAAACAAACTTACGGGCATCTTTGAAGAGAGTAGGCCAATAAAAACCAGATTGCAATACCTTACGTGCAGTTCTATCTCCAGCATGGTGTCCTCCATAAGCTTCGGAGTGACACTTGCATAGGATCTGTTCCTGTTCATGCTCAGGTACACAACGTCTAATAACACCATCTACTCCTTCTTTATAAATATGTGGATCATCCCAAAAGTAATGTCTCAAATCATAAAAGAACTTTTTCTTTTGTTGCTATGTGAAGCTAGGTGGTATAAATTTAGCAACAATATAATTAGCATAATTAGCATACCATTGAGTGCTACGAGAAGTGCTTACGACATTTAATTGTTCATCAGAAAAGCTATCATCAATAGGTAGTGGGTCATCAAGAACATTCTCTAACCTAGATAAGTTGTCTGCAACAGGGTTCTCAGCTCCTTTTCTATCAACAATATACAAATCAAATTCTTGCAGCAAGAGAACCCATCTAATAAGTCTAGGTTTAGCAACTTTCTTTTCCATAAGATATTTAATAGCTACATGATCAGTGTGAATAGTTACTTTAGAATCAACAATATAGGGTCTGAATTTATCACAAGCAAATACAACTGCTAAAAGTTCCTTTTCGGTAGTAGCATAATTTCTTTGAGCATTGTCTAGAGTCTTACTAGCATAATGGATAACATTTACTTTCTTATCAACTCTTTGCCCTAGAATAGCACCTACAACATAATCACTCGCATCACACATAATTTCAAAGGGTAAATTCCAATCAGGTGGCTGAACAACAGGTGCAGAGACTAATGCTTTCTTAAGTATTTCAAATGCTTCTACACAATCATCATCAAAGTCAAATGGTACATCTTTTTGTAATAAATTATTCAGAGGCCGAGAAATTTTTGAGAATTCCTTAATGAACCTCCTATAAAATCCTGCGTGACCAAGGAAACTTCTTATACCTTTGATGTCCTTGGGAAATGGCATCTTTTCAATAGCATCAACCTTGGCTTTATCAACTTCAATACCTCTTTCAGAAACTTTGTGCCCCAAGACAATACCTTCATTAACCATAAAGTGGCACTTTTCCCAATTTAAGACAAGATTAGTTTCTTCACATCTCTGCAAAACTCGATCAAGATTGCTCAAGCAATCATCAAAAGAGGAACCATAGACGGAAAAGTCGTACATGAAAACCTCACAAATCTTTTCACAAAAATCATAGAATATAGCCATCATGCATCTTTGAAAGGTAGGAGGTGCATTACATAAACCAAAAGGCATACGTCTATAAGCAAAAGTACCAAAAGGGCATGTAAAAGTAGTCTTTGATTGATCTTTAGCCGACACAGGTATTTGAGAGAGACCAGAATAACCATCTAGAAATCAATAATGTGTATGTTTTCATAATCTTTATAACATTTGATCAATAAAAGGTAAGGGGTAATGATCTTTCTTAGTAGCTATATTTAATTTGCGGAAATCAATTACCATCCTATAACCTGCGATAATTCTTTGCGGAATCAATTCATCTTTATCATTAGGGACAACAGTACCTCCCTTCTTAGGGACACAATGGACAGGACTTACCTGCTGACTATCAGCAATGGGATAAATTATACCTGCCTCCAGAAGCTTGAGTATTTCTTTCCTTACCACTTCTTTCATTTTAGGATTCAACCGTCGTTGAGGATCACGAACTGGTTTGGCGTCCGCTTCCAAATTTATTTTATGCTGACATAGAGTGGGACTAATGCCCTTAAACTCATCAAGAATATATCCAATAGATGCACGGTGCATCTTCAGAGTTTTCAATAATCTTTCTTCTTCATGCTCTAAAAGGTTAGCACTAATAATAACAGTATATATTTTCTTTTCATCAAGATAAGCATATTTAAGATTATCGGGCAACGGTTTAAGCTCAAACACGGGATCACCCTTGGGTGGAGGAGGATCCCCTAGGATTTCAACAGGAAAATTATGTTGCAGAATAGGTTCCTATTTAAAGAATACTTCATCTATTTCCCTTCTTTCATTCATGAACATCTCATTTTCATGGTCTAGCAAATAGTGTTCTAAAGGATCACTAGGATGTACGGCAATAGAAGCAAGACCAATAATTTCATCCTTACTAGGCAATTCTTCCTCACGATGTTGTTTACTAAATTTAGAGAAATTAAACTCTTGAACCATATCATCCAAGCCAATAGTAACAATATTCTTTTCGTAGTCTATCTTAGCATTAACAGTATTCAAGAAGGGTCTACCAAATATAATGGGACAAAAGCTATCTTGTGGAGAACCAAGAACAAGAAAATCAGCAGGATATTTAGTTTTCCCACACAAGACTTCAACATCTCTAACAATTCCCACTGGTGAAATAGTATCTCTATTGGCAAGCTTAATTGTGACATCAATTTCTTCTAACTCAATAGGTGCAATATCATGCATAATTTCTTTATATAAGTCAATGGGTATAACATTAGCACTAGCACCCATATCACATAAGCCATGATAACAATGATCTCCTATTTTAACAGAAATAACAGGCACACCTACCACATGTCTATGTTTATCTCTATCACAGGGTTTAGCAATTCTAGCAGTTTCACCAGAGAATTGAATGACATGCCCATGAATATTATCAGACAAGAGATCTTTAATAATAGCAATATTAGGTTCTACTTTGACTTGCTCAGGAGGTGTATAAGTTCTAGTATTGCTTTTACGAACAACAGTTGAAGCTTTAGCATGATCCTTTACTCTAACAGGGAAAGGTTGTTTCTCAACATAAGAGGTGGGAACAATAGGATCATTATAAGTGATAGTCTTTTCTTCAACTTTAATAGGTGCAGCTACTTTTACTTCTATGGGAGGATGACATTTAAACCACTTCTCCTTAGGGAGATCAACATAAGTAGCAAAAGATTCACAGAAAGAAGCTACTATCTCAGAGTCAAGTCCATATTTAGTGCTAAACTTACGGAAAATATCGCTATCCTTAAAAGATTTAACACAATCAAACTTAGGTGTCATACCTGACTCCTTACCTTCGTCGAGGTCCCAATCTTTAGAGTTGTGTTTAATTCTATCCAATAAATTCCATTTGAATTCAATAGTCTTCATCATAAAAGAGCCATCACAAGAAGTATCAAGCATGGTGCGATTGTTACCAGAAAGCCGAGCATAAAAACTTTGAATAATTATTTCTCTTGGAAGCTCATGATTGGGGCATGAATATAACACTGATTTAAGCCTCCCCCAAGCTCGAGTGATGCTTTCTCCTTCGCGAGGCCAAAAATTATATATATAATTGCGATCACGATGAACAAGATGCATAGGGTAATACTTTTGATGAAATTCCAATTTCACTCTTTTATAGTTCCATGATCTCGTATCATCACATAGCCTATACCATGTCAATGCGTCTCCCTCCAAAGATAAAGGGAAAGCCTTCTTCTTAACAACATCATCGGGTATACCTGCAAGATTAAATAGTCCACAAATATCATCCACATAGCGTAGATGCTCGTCAGGATGCTTTGTTCCATCTCCTGCAAAAGTGTTAGCTAGTAGTTCCATCATACCCGAAGGAAATTCAAAAGGAGTTTCATTTTCAATAGGTTCAGTAGGTTGAGGAGCAACTCTTTGGTCTACTGGACGGGGTGGAGATACCCCGAACAAGCCCCTCAGACAATTACTTTCCATAGTAACAAGTGACAGAAAATTTCAGCACACTAAATAATTTTTTCTTACCAAATTCCACCTACCAAAGGCGCTTCACTCCCCGAGAACGGCGCCAGAAAAGTGTCTTGATGACCCACAAGTATAGGGGATCTATCATAGTCCATTCGATAAGTAAGAGTGTCGAACCCAACAAGGAGCAGAAGGAAATGATAAGCGGTTTTCAGCAAGGTATTCTCTGCAAGTACTGAAATAAGTGGTAACAGATAGTTTTGTGATAAGGTAAATTGTAACGAGCAACAAGTAACAAAAGTAAATAAGGTGCAGCAAGGTGGCCCAATCCTTTTTGTAGCAAAGGACAAGCCGTAACAAACTCTTATAATAGGAAAAGTGCTCCCGAGGACACATGGGATTATCGTCAAGCTAGTTTTCATCATGTTCATATGATTCGCGTTCGGTACTTTGATAATTTGATATGTGGGTGGACCGGTGCTTGGGTGCTGTTCTTACTTGAACAAGCATCCCACTTATGATTAACCTCTATTGCAAGCATCCGCAACTACAACAAAAGTATTAAGGTAAACCTAACCATAGCATGAAACATATGGATCCAAATCAGCCCAGGGTTTAAGCTTCTGTCACTCTAGCAACCCATCATCTACTTATTACTTCCCAATGCCTTCCTCTAGGCCCAAATAACAGTGAAGTGTTATGTAGTCGACGTTCACATAACACCACTAGAGGTTAGACAACATACATCTTATCAAAATATCAAACGAATACCAAATTCACATGACTACTAATAGCAAGACTTCTCCCTTGTCCTCATGAACAAACGTAACTACTCACAAAGCATATTCATGTTCATAATCAGAGGGGTAATAATATGCATAAAGGATCTGAACGTATGATCTTCCACAAAGTAAACCAACTAGCATCAACTACAAGGAGTAATCAACACTACTAGCACCAATCCTGGACTTGGAGACAAGAATTGGATACAAGAGATGAACTAGGGTTTGGAGATGAGATGGTGCTGGTGAAGATGTTGATGGACATTGCCCTCTCCCACTGAGAGGAGCGTTGGTGATGATGATGGTGATGATTTCCCCCTCCCGGAGGGAAGTGTCCCCGGCAGAACAGCTCTGCCGGAGCCCTAGATTGGTTCCACCTCGTGGCGGCGGAGTCTCGTCCCGAAAGGTTGCTTATGATTTTTTTTTCTCATCGAAAGACTTCATATAGGAGAAGATGGACGTCGGAGAGCCACCAAGGGGCCCACGAGGTAGGGGGCGCGCCCCAGGGGGAGGGCGCGCCCCCCACCCGCGTGAGCAGGGTGTGGGCCCCCTGGCCTACATCTTTGGCGACGATTTTTCTTTATTTATTTTAAGGTATTCCATAGAGTTTCAGGACTTTTGGAGTTGCGCAGAATAGGCCTTCAATATTTTTTCCTTTTCCAGCCCAGAATTCCAGCTGCCGGCATTCTCCCTCTTCATGTAAACCTTGTAAAATAGGAGAGAATAGCCATAAGTATTGTGACATAACGTGAAATAACAGCCCATAATGCGATAAATATCGATATAAAAGCATGATGCAAAAATGGATGTATTATACCACACTATGCATACCTCAAGCTCAAGATGCCAGGCCCGTGCGGGGTCATAACAGTCAACGGAAATATGGACCACTCTCTCCATACAAAAGAGCATACTGCAGCCCTTGCGGTAGAAGTACAATGCGGCCTCCTCCGGCAAACCACCAATTCGGCGACGACAACCTCAAGCTCCGTCAAGCGAGGGCGGAACACCCGGCAACAGGATCACCAGGCACGCCAAGAGCATGACTAGCAGTCCATCCTCCGCTCAAATCCTATCAAAGCAGCATTCGCGCCACGCGTACACAATTACGCACTCAAAATACCATGGGCACAGGCGGAGGCATCGCAGTGGCTCTGTCAAGAGTACGGTATTGCTTCGTAATCTTTCCTTTTACCTTTAAGGACATTGCTTTAGTGCAGCTTCTCCAGAAGAGCCGGATTGTCGGACTTACATAGGAGAGAAAACCAAGGAGGCAACAGGTTTTGCGCACAGAAGGAAATACCCAGGTGGAATCTATTTACGATCGTTATACCTGCTTTATCTATCTTTACGTAGCCTGCCTCTGGATAGGATATGTCAAATAATCCTATTTATCTCCGCTTAATGCATTCATTGTAAACATACGCCTAAACCTATTATTCATCAATGGGAGATTATATACAGTGTCAGCTTATTATTCTTATTTCAGCATTTTTCTTACAAATGTCTATTTGATTTTGCATCCATACACTTTGGTACGTTCAGTTTGCCAGGGGCTTCTTATGGCGCCCCATAATACGGTAAAACAAGTCCGAACACTTTCAACAGTGCGGCACCCCGAACTTATAGCATTATATGCATCAGCTCCGAATCATGTCTTGGGTCTACAGTTGGGATAGCCTGGCTCCCTTGTTTTGGTGCCTTACGTTCCGTTATATCGGCTAAGGTAGCACAAGGAGAACTACTGCGATTGTGCCCTGGTTCTTTCGGACGAGCACCTCAGTAGAGAAAGCCAAAAACTGACCGGCATGATGTGGCGAGAGCTGGTCGCTGTTCGAGAGGTCTTAAAATCCTTAAAGATTTTTCCGCTTTAGGTGATAATTTGGCTTCGTCCGATCTAGGCGTATATAGCGCCCCAATTCGGCCTTCCGGATTCTACGGGCTTCGCCAAAATTTAAAATTGTAGACTTCTATGGCTAAGTGTAGGTTATAAAGCCGCATAGTCCGATTGCCTTGTTCGCTGCGCTGGAAACCTCCTTAAGGGACCAAACATTTGGATAAAGAGTGTACGGGTTTTCCACGAACACCCTAGTACTAGTTACACGGGGGCGGAAGCCGACGACTGGCCTACTTTCAGAATTTGATAAACAGTCGCACATAAGGTAATATTTTAAATAATAAAACATGACAGAAGTGAATTCATTCAAAAATTATGTCCTTGGTACATTCATCGGCCACGAGGCGAGCACCCTTCATAACGCCATCATAATACTTCTTAGGAATGCGATGTGGCTTCCCTTCTGGCGGCCCGTCCTTCACCTGCTTCTCCGCATCCAGCTTGCCCCAATGCACCTTCGCACGGGCAAGGGCCCATCGGGCACCCTCAATGCAAACGGATTGCTTGATGACTTCCAGGCACGGACATGCATTCACCATCCGCTTGATCAGGCCGAAGTAGCTGGTGGGAAGGGGCTCACCAGGCCACATGCGGACTATGAAATCCTTCATAGCCACTTCGGCCGCCTTGTGGAGTTTGACCAACTATTTCAGTTGGTCACTCAGAGGCGTTGAATGTTCGGCCACAACATACTGGGACTAGAACAGCTTCTCCATCGAGCTCCCCTCCTGGGCATGGTAGAACTCCACGGCATCTGATATGCTGCGTGGCAGATCTGCGAATGCCCCTGGAGAGCTTCGGACTCGGGTAAGTAAAAGAAACGCCTCCTCCACATGTTTGCTTTGCATAAGGAATTTCTTACCTGCCGTTATCTTTTTGGCCTCCTGGATTTCCTGCTGTGCCCTCTCGGCTTCGGCCTTGGCATCTTTTATACTTGTAAGGGCCTTCGCAAGTGTCGGTGTCAAAACCAGCGGATCTCGGGTAGGGGGCCCCGAACTGTTCGTCTAGGCGGATGGTAACAGGAGACAAGGGACACGATGTTTTTACCAGGTTCGGGCCGTCTCGATGGAGGTAATACCCTACTCCTGCTTGATTAATATTGATGATATGGGTAGTACAAGAGTGGATCTACCACGAGATCAGAGAGGCTAAACCCTAGAAGCTAGCCTATGGTGATTGTTGTTCGTACTACGGACTAAAACCCTCCGGTTTATATAGACACCGGATGGGGTAGGGTTACACAGAGTCAGTTACAATGGTAGGAGATCTACATATCCGTATCGCCAAGCTTGCCTTCCACGCCAAGGAAAGTCCCATCCGGACACGGGACGAAGTCTTCAATCTTGTATCTTCATAGTCCAGGAGTCCGGCCAACGGTGATAGTTCGGCTATCCGGACACCCCCTAATCCAGGACTCCCTCAGTAGCCCCTGAACCAGGCTTCAATGACGACGAGTCCGGCGCGCATATTATCTTCGGCATTGCAAGGCGGGTTCCTCCTCCGAATACTTCATAGAAGATTTTGAACACAAGGATAGTGTCCAGCTCTGCAAAACAAGTTCCACATACTACCGTAGAGAGAATAACCTTTGCACAGATCTGCTGACGTATTCTGCGGCGTGACATCACACCACGGCCAGGCCTTTATACGAATCGTTTTTACTGTTCCACCTCAGCGCGTTTAGCGAGGCGGTTTCCTTGGCACGTCTTATCAGAGCGGAGATCGTGCCCCCTTATTTCGGGATCCACATCAATACGGGTGTGGGTAACCTAGTCATGCTCGTTGGCACGCCTCCTCCATCGAAGGCGAGTCCTGAATGGTCACGGGGAGGGCTCTTGGTATTCAACCTCTTTATAACGAGACCAAGGCCCGCTCCTTTCTTTCAATCTCAATCAAATCCGCCTCTCGCCTCGAGTTCCAACACCCAAAGCTCCAGATTTAGGCGCTTTGGACCTTCAACGATGTCCGGCTCCGACCTGCACGGCCGGTGGATGTCTTCCTCCGTTACGGAAGAAGATGTGCTAAAGCTGAGAGACGCCAGGTATCTAACCGGCGAAATTTTTCATAGGCTGCCTGCCCAAGGGCAGGTTATTCCCACTCCCGAGCGTGGTGAGAGCGTGTTATTCGTGTCTCACTTCCTTCGGGGTTTAGGCTTCCCGGAGGACACTTTTGTGAGGGGGCTCATGTTTTATTATGGGCTGGAATTCCATGACTTGGATCCGGAGTCCATCCTCCACATCTCGTCGTTCATTGTCGTATGTGAAGCCTTCCTCCGCATTACCCCTCACTTCGGTTTGTGGCTCAAGACCTTCAAAGTGGAGCCGAAGATGATCAAGGGGCATCAGGCAGAGTGCGGAGGGGCTATTATAAGCAAGAATGTGGACGCTCCATGGCCCGAGGGCTCTTTTCAAGAGGAGCTCAATTTATGGCAACAGGAGTGGTTCTATATCACCGCTCCCAGGGGCACCAAATGGGCGGCGCCACCTGCCTTACGCTCGGGTCCTCCACTGTGGCGGGCATCATGGGTCAATAAAGGGCTCGACTGGGGACCGTCCAAGGACGTACCTCTGTTGCAGGGCCGTATTCGAGACCTCCGAGAGAGAGAGAGAGATCAATCTGGTCATAGTGGCACAGGTCATGTTGATTCGTCGCACCTTGCCCTGCAAACGTCGCCCCCTACGCCTGTGGGAGTTTAATCCGGAGGGACCACGAGCTCTCCAACATTTTATGGGCGTAACGCCCGTGGAGATGTACCGACTGTTCTTCGGATCACAAGCAATGTGTCCGTACTTAACCGAGGACGCAGGTCTGAGCTGCAATCGCCCGGATACTCAAGTAAGTAGTCCTGTCCCCGGACATGCTATCCGCATATTTATCATAAACTTGCCCTTAAAAGAGCTATCCTTTAAACATGATGGATAGCAAAAGGAAAACTGATCAGGTGTCCGGCCCCCCTCCCAGAGACCACGCCGGATCCTGTATTAACCAAGATGCTAGAGGCTGTGCCTTTTGAAGAAGGAGAAGGGGGGAACAAGGGAACTACTACCTCCGTGAAGGAGGCTATCAAGAAAGGGGGGACCGAGAATCCCTCCCTCCAAGGGGAGAAGAGGACCGCTTCTGAAGATCCGGAGACCAAAGCCTCGAAGCGGGGGAAGAAATCTTCACCAGAGGGTCCTGCGGCGGGAGGTGCCCCGGCCGCAATATTTCCCCAAGGAGATCAGACCTCCAGCGATCCGTAAGTAAAGGGGGGGGGGCATTTGTTTTTAAAGAGAGACATCCCTGTTTTATTTCTGAAGGTAACCGAAAGTTTACCTTGTAGTTCAGATCTCAGCCCTTCACAGCAGAGCTCGTCTTGAGGGGATCTTGATCCGGAGATAATGGAGAGCGAAACGCCTTCACCTGCCGTACCGTTATGCGAGGAGGACGACCCTGAGGTGTCGTCGCAAAGGGCTTCTCCGAATCCGGCGGGGCCGGAAGGCAGCCGTATGTCCCCTCAAAGCTCCCCGTGTCCGGCCTTCGAAAAAGGCCACCGGACGAGTCCGGCACCGACGGGTGTACGGTCGGAGGAGCTGAAGGATCTGCTCGGGCGAGCGTCTATCTCGGAAGATCACCGTACGTTAATGGGTACGGTGATTGAAAGGATTTCATCCGCTGAGAGCGGATTGCATGAAGCCGTCGCAAGTTTACTGACGGGTTTTGAGGTATACAAAATGATGCACCTTCTGACAGTTCTGCATATAAAATGCGCCCTGTATAGATAGTAGCCCCTGAGACTTGGTGCAGTGTCAAAAATGACGGCGCGTCGAGGATCATAACCCCAGGTATAATATGCGCTCTTTCTATGTAGGTGGCGAAGCGTCCGGTGGCTAGCCGGGCTGATGAATTTGCCGAACTAAAGCGGCAACTTGACGTGGCGGATGCGGACATCATGCTTGTTAATAAGCGGCTTGACGAGTCACAAGGTATGCAACTTTTCCGCGGACACCTGGTAAGGGAGCTTGACGCCCATGCCTTACAACATGTATGCTTAATGCAGATGGTGTCGTTGCTATGGAGAACCTTCGGGCGGAGCTCGCCCGAGCCAAGGAGCAAGCCAGAGAAAGTGATGCGACGGCCTTGAGGGCGGCCGCAGAGCTAAAAGCCAAACAGGCTGCTCACTTCCGAAGCAAGAAAGAAATGCCCGAGATGGCCGTGAAATTGAAGAATGCTACTGACCGTTGCGAGCTTCTTGAAAAATAAGATCGAGCGAAACAAGAGGACCTGAAAAAGGCCGCCACCGAGGCCAAGGAGACTCGCTCTGCAATGAGAGCTATGAAGGAGGAGCTACGTCAGGCCGGAGATATTGCGGCTGGAAAGCCCTTTCTGATGCGAAGAAAATTCACGGATCCTAAGTACGCTCAATTGGACCGGCTGTGGAGTGGGAAGGATGCTTATCTGGACTTGGCGGCGAGTGCCGCAGACGCAGCCGAACACTTCCGAGGTCAAAAGGATCACGGAATGGAAGAGCTTTTTTGGTTGCAGTTCCATAGTCCGGAGCGTCCACTTTCGTTAACCGATCGTTTGGCCGAATGGGCTGAGCTGAATAGGTTGTCCGGACTTGCCATGAAGGCTGTCGTAACTCATTTGTGGCCGAAAAGGCCCGAGCTGAAGAGTTATTTTGGCTTGTTGCAACAGTTCCTTGGTGCGGTACCGCATATCGATGCAATGAAGCGGTCAGCATGCATAGAGGGTGCGCGGATGGCTCTTGCCCGTGTCAAGACATACTGGGCAGAGATGAAGGCCACCGACGTTGCATCCCAAGAGTTGGATAGAAGCCGAGTACCTGCCGAGCACTATTTTGAGGAAGTCCTGCAGGGCGCTCGTTTAATAGAGACGCAGTGCTCGAAGGATATTATGTTTAAATGACATGTGTGATTTGTGAAAACAATGTTTCAGTATAATATAAGAGCTTTTTATAATTGTGCGTTCAAGTATTAAAACACCTCCTGTGCGGCCGTTGATGTATATGTGTATATAACCTGAAAGATGGCAGTCCTTGGCTTCAGCCCCCATGCACATAGTGCGGGGGTGTTTGCAAAAAGGCGCATTTTCACACTTAATCCAACGTCTTGGTCCTCTAAAGGAGGTGATAGCGTAGCAAACTAGGCAACCGGACTATAATGCTTTATCACTTTCACTTAGCCATAGGAGTTCGATGGTGGGGCTACTATATAGCCCCTAGGGGCACCGCGCTCTCCCGAATTCGGGGCACGTATGTGCCTGACCAGGAAACGGTCCTTCGTTAATGCGGCGGAATTCTAAACATTCCGGTGGGTCATCGAGTGGTTGACCAGTCTCACGCTATATCATGACAGTCAGTTTTCGGCTTTCTCTACTGAGGTGCTCACCTGGGCAAACAGGGGCACAATCGCAGTAGTTCTTCTGGTGCCGCGTTAGCCGATAGACCGGAACGTAAGGCAGCAAAACACAGGAGCCGGGCAAACCCAACATTTGACCAAAGACAAGATTCGGAGCTGATGCATATAAGGCCTAACTCGAGACGCCGAACACTCCCTAAGGTATTCGGTCTTTATGAAAATGGGCAGCATAATGCCCTAAGCCCCTAGTGTGTGGGGTACGCGCAAAAATTCTGGTGCGGCCGATGCCAAAACGCCAGCCTCCTCCTCGGTTATAGCAAGAAACCGGGGGATGTGTATCAACAAGAGACAGTAAAAAGGTTTACGTAGGGTCTTAATTTGAAAAGAATCCTTGCAACGGGTCCCTACTGCACGTCTACGCCTATGTCTCCGTTGTGTCGTATCCTGGACGGGTGTAGCACGGTGTTCATCTGTAAAAGAGAAGAACTTAGTTGGAAAGAAAAAAAGATCGTGCGAAAAATGTACTTTATATTAAATAAGCAGAGTACGGTCTAAAAAGTGAATACGATTGAGCTTTATTGTCTCTTGTTGTACATGCGTGCAGCCCCTTGTAGGGGGGTATGCCGCTAGTAGGCGCCTGACTCGTCTAGCCATGTCTGAGGTTCGAATGACCTATTCAGGTGTTTTGATTAGCGGAGCCGGATTGGTGTGGGGCTATCAAGGCAGTCTCACATTCTTCTGTGCTCGAGTAACACTTAATACTCCCTTTTAATGAGATGATGCCGCGTGGACCGGGCATTTTAAGTGTAAGAGATGCATAATGCGGTATTGCGTTAAAGCGTGCGAAAGCTTCACGCCCCAGTAGTGCTTGATAGCTACTTTTGAATGGGGCGATGTGGAAGGTTATATTTTTGCGGCGGAAGTTGTCGGATGAGCCAAACACAACTTCTAGCAGTAGGGAGCCCATACAATGGGCATATAGGCCTGGCATTACCCCTTTGAAGGAGGTGTTGCTATGGCGAATTTTGGTTGGGTCTATCCCCATTTTGCGGATTGTGCCCTGATATAGCAGGTTTAGATCGCTACCTCCGTCCATTAGGACTTGTGTAAATTGGAGTCCGTCGATTATAGGATCTAATATCAAGGTAGTCCATCCTGCTTTCCGGATACTTCCGGAATAGTCCTGATGATCGAAGGTGATTGGTTTTGACAACCATCGTTGGGACCTTGCTGGGATAGACCATGCGGCGCGTGTTTCTATGGGCGCCGCTCTGTTTTTCCCTTTTGTCACTTGAAGTGAGTTCACTGTTTTGACTTTTTGTGGGAAATTCTTTTGTTTTCTGGTGCTCTGCTTGTGGGGTTCGTCGTCGTCCTCGCTTGGTGTGCCGAGCCCCTTGTGTTCGGCATTGAGTTTGCCGGACTGCTTGAAGACCCAACAATCTCTCTGGGTATGGTTTGCAGGCTTCCCGGGAGTACTCTGGATTTGGCATATTTTGTCGAAGATTTTGTTTAGGTTGGATAGCTCGTCGCTGTTATCCTTGAGGGGCAGGTTTTTGTGAGTCTGCCGGGAGCTTTTGAATCTGGCGTTGACTGCCGTGCTCTTCAGGCTGTTTCCCTTTGTCCGGAGCTGGTCCTTGCTGCATCGTGGTTTTCCATTTCCATCCCTGACTTCGGATGTACTTGGGTCGCTGGTACTGCATCTTGCCAGCCAACTATCCTCTCCCGTGCAAAAGAGGGTCATGAGGTTTGTTAATGCAGCCATGGTTCTCGGCTTCTCCTGGACGAGGTGTTTGGCGAGCCATTCGTCTCAGACGTTGTGTTTGAAAGCTGCTAAGGCTTCGGCGTTCGGACAGTCGACTATTTGGTTCTTTTTGGTAAGGAACCTGTTCCAGAATTTGCGGGCTGACTCTCCGGGTTGTTGAGTTATGTGACTTAAATCGTCTGCATCCGGAGGACGGACATGAGTCCCTTGAAAATTTGCCCGAAAAGCATCCTCGAGCTCTTCCCAACTTCCAATGGTATTTTCAGGGAGGCTTTTGAGCCAATGCCGGGTTGGCCCTTTGAGCTGGAGGGGTAAGTATTTTATGGCGTGGAGATCATCTCCTCTGGCCATGTGTATGTGGAGGATGTAATACTCAATCCAGACTCCAGGGTCTGTTGTTCCGTCGTATGCCTCTATGTTTACGGGTTTGAATCCCGTTGGGAATTCGTGATCCAGCACCTCATCGGTGAAACACAGGGGGTGTGCCATGATGTTCGGATAATTGGCGTGTTGCAGTGCTTGGAAGAGCTTGCTTTCTCGGCCCATAGATGGACCTAACTGGGTCATCCTTTTGATGCGAATCCTTATGCGGATAGCGTGTCGGCTTGTGTGCGGCGCCGCTTGCCGCTCCATGTTTGCCATGTGGTCATCTATCCGACCGGGTGGCCTCTTTGTTCTTTGATTGAGGGGGCTCTACGGTCTCCTCATCGAATTCGGGCAGTAATTTGCGCTTCGGGTAGCTCTTTGTTTAGCGACTGTCGCCGTATTTCTCTGCGGTGTTGAGTACTTTGCTCCATCTGATTCTGAGTGCATCTTCCGCTGTTTTGAGCTTCCGCTTCTGCTTTTTCAGGCTACGCGCAGTAGCGACGAGCCTTTTGTGGAGGTTCTTCTGCTCCAACAATTTGTCCGGCGTGAGGTCGTCCGGACTGTTATCTTCGCCGGGGACGGGTTGTTTATCCAAGTTGTCCTGTTCGGATGGTTGCTCGATAGCATGTTCATCGTCCACCGGTTCGCCCTGCTCTATGGTTGGGTCTGTGCGGCTGCTGTCTTTGTCGAGGCAGGACTTGGTGTGGCATTTACATTGTCGTTTTGACTGCTTTTCGAGGGATTTATCCTTCGTAATGTCCCATTGTTCCTCGCCGTCACTTCCTTTAGGTGTATCAGCCATGTATACATCATGGGATGAGGTGGCTGTCCAGCATCCTATAGGTGCTGGTTCATGGTTGTCTCCTACATCGTCGTCCATACCGTCGATGTCTTCGGAGTTGAAATTGAGCACGTCGTTTAAGCTTTCGACAGTGGCTACAAAGTGGGCGGTGGGTGGGCGTTGAATTTCTTCGTCGTCCGCATCCCAGCCTTCCGGACCGTAGTCCGGCCAGGGCTCTCCGGATAAAGAGAGAGACTTTAGTGAATTCAGGATATCGCCAAAGGGCAAGTGCTGAAAGATGTCCGCGGCAGTGAACTCCATAACTGGCGCCCAATTGGATTCGATTGGCAGGGGCGCGGAGGGTTCAGAGTCCGGTGAGGAGTCCGGCACCTCGGAGTCACGGTCTTCGCAAAGGACAGGGATGGAGTTCGGCTCAACCCCCGAGGCGGTGTCCAACCACTCGTCCTCGATCGGAAAGTCGGCTCCGAGCTAAGGGTCGGAGCGGACGCTGGTGCGGCCTCCAGGGCACTGTTTGGCGGCAGAGCTAGATCGTGCCCATTGAAACAGTGCGGCGCGCTTGGCTGTGGCTCGAATCCATTGAAGATCAAGTCTCCGCGGATGTCGGCGTGTAGTTCAAACTCCCGAATCTGACCAGATGGCCAGGGGCGTAGCTTTCGATCTGCTCCAGATGGCCAAGTGAATTGGCCCGCAGTGCAAAGCCGCCAAATACGAAGATCTGTCCGGGGAGAAAAGTCTCGCCCTGGACCGCGTCGTTGTTGATGATCGAAGGAGCCATCGAGCCTAAGGATGACGACACAGAGGAACTCTCAATGAAAGCACCAATGTCGGTGTCAAAACCGGCGGATCTCGGGTAGGGGGTCCCGATCTATGCGTCTTAGGCTGATGGTAACAGGAAGCAAGGGACACAATGTGTTCCTTGCTTCCTGTTACCATCAGCCTAAGACGCACAGATCGGGACCCCCTACCCGAGATCCGCCGGTTTTGACACCGACACCATGGGCAGCCGTGAGGCACACATTAATCTAAAGTACATGTTCGGTTGAACCAAACTTCAGAACTACCTCGTCTTCGAATGACCCGGGGACCAATTCCGTATACCCCCAACCATAAAGCTCCAATGGCGGGGTCCTCGCCCTTCAAGGTCTCATCGAAGGTCCCAACCCCCGCCTATCAGAAGCAAAGGCTGTTGGGGAACGCAGTAATTTCAAAAAATCCTACGATCACGCAAGATCTATCTAGGTGATGCATAGCAACAAGAGGGGAGAGTGTGTCCACGTACCCTCCTAGACCGAAAGCGGAAGCGTTTCAATAACGCGGTTGATGTAGTCGAACGTCTTCGCGATCCAACCGATCCAAGTACCGAACATACGGCACCTCCGCGTTCAGCACACGTTCAGCTCGATGAATTCCCTCATGTTCTTAATCCAGTTGAGGACAATGGTGAGTTCCGTCAGCACGACGGCATGGCAACGGTGATGATGATGCTACCGGCGCAGGGCTTCGCCTAAGCACTACGACGATATGACCGAGGTGTGTAACTGTGGAGGGGTGCACCGCAAACGGCTAAGAGAAGACTTGGTGTGTCTTTGGGGTGCCACCTGCCCACGTATATAGCGGAGGGAGGGAGAGAGGCCCGCCCTCCTAGGGGTGCGCCAAGTGTAGGGAGTCCTACTAGGACTCCCAAGTCCTAGTAGGATTCCCTTTCCTTTTCGGAGTAGGAAAGAAGGAAAGGAGGGAGAGGGAGATGGAAAAGGGGGGGCCATCCCTTGTCCAATTTGGTTTGGGCAGGGGGAGACACGCGCCACCTCGTGGCCCTTCTTCCCTCTCTCCACTAAAGCCCAATAAGGCCCATTAACTTCCCCCGGCGAATTCCCTAACTCTCCGGTACTCCAAAAAATACCCGAATCACTCGGAACCTTTCCGATGTCCAAATATACCCTTCAAATATATCGATCTTTACATCTTGACCATTTAGAGGCTCCTTGTCACGTCCGTGATCTCATCCGGGACTCCGAACAAACTTCAGTCATCAAATCACATAACTCATAATACAAATCATCATAGAATGTTAAGCGTGCGGACCCTATAGGTTCGAGAACTATGTAGACATGACTGAGACACATCTCCGGTCAATAACCAATAGCGGAACCTGGATGCTTATATTGGCTCCTACATATTTTACAAAGATCTTTATCGGTCAAACCGCATAACAACATACGTTGTTCCCTTTGTCATCGGTATGTTACTTGCCCGAGATTCGATCGTCGGTATCATCATACCTAGTTCAATCTCGTTACCGGAAAGCCTCTTTACTCGTTCTGTAATACTTCATCCCACAACTAACTCATTAGTCACAATGCTTGCAATGCTTATAGTGATGAGCATTACCGAGAGGGCCCAGAGATACCTCTTCCAAACATGGAGTGACAAATCCTAATCTCAATCTATGCCAACCCAACAAACACCTTTGGAGACACATGTAGAGCATCGTTATAATCACATAGTTACGTTGTGACGTTTGATAGCACACAAGGTGTTACTCCGGTATTCGGGGGTAGCATAATCTCATAGTCTGAGGAACACGTATAAGTCATGAAGAAAGCGGTAGCAGTGAAACTGTAACGATCATAATTCTAAGCTAACGGATGGGTCCTGTCCATCACATCATTCTCCTAATGATGTGATCCCGTTCATCAAATGAAAACACATGTCTATGGTTAGGAAACATAACCATCTTTGATTAACGAGCTAGTGAAGTAGAGGCATACTAGGGACACTATGTTTTGTCTATGTATTCACACATGTACTAAGTTTCTGGTTAATACAATTCTAGCATGAATAATAAACATTTATCATGAAATAAGGAAATAAATAATAACTTTATTATTGCCTCTAGGGAATATTTCCTTCAAATGTGCAGACATACAGCAGGGCACAATGAAGGCTTCAACTCACGCATCAAGGTCCTGCGTCAACCATTACTCTGTAAACTTTCTTTTTTTAGTACCTCCTTTGCTGTTCAAATTGTATGGTTAGACGTCCTGAGCTTACGAGAAATAATAAAAATACCCTTTATGGTGTTCGCATATCCGCATCCTGCGACTTGCTTATTCCCTTTCCAATTCTCTCCTCACTCTTCGAACAGCCCGGCATGAAAATATATTAACTAGTCAAGAGTTCGATTTATACATCAACTCAATATCTTCAAGTCCAGCACCGCTTGACGCTAGGTGCCCGGCGTCTCGTATATTACACTAGATACATTTGTTCCGAACTATTTCTTTGGTCAATAGTTGGGTTGCCCGGCTCCTGTGCTTGCCTCTTATGTTCCGCACATTTGGCTAACAGGGCAAAGGAAGAACCCCTGCGATTGTACTTCCAATTTGCCCGATCAAGTACCTCAGGAGGAAAAAGCCGAAAATTCACTGTCATAGTAAGAATGAACGGGCCCGTGATCTGATGACAAGGTTTGACTCTAAAAATCGTTGGTGATTTCGCTGTGTCACACGAAGGGTTTGTCTTGACACAAACCATGTGGTCGGAAAGGGTAGGTTTTGATCCCCATGTACATCACAATACACCGGGGGCTCTTCCCTAGTCCCCGCCATCAAGCTCGCAAGGCTAAGTGAAAGCAGTAAAAATGAATAGTCTGATCACCTGGTTTCGCTCCCGCACTACCGCCTCCGTGCACCAAGACGTTTGCTAAGGGTAACAGTGCGGGGACGAAACACCCCTCGTGATATTCACTTGGGGGCTGAAGCCGACGACGGGTAGCTTTCAGAATAAACACACGGCCACACAGGAGTCAAAATTTAGTAAAGCATAAGTCCCACTTGATACAAACTTAATACAAGTACTACTAGGGGCAGCGATGCTCCTTCCCAGTGGGCGGAGGACCAGTGGCCATTTCCATTGGATTAATCCTTGGTCAGTGCACCATGGTTTTCGCAAACGCGAGGCTCGCCCCCTCAAGGCACGCTGACCACTTAACGGCGTCAATCCGGAGTGGCGCCTCCTGCAGCTTCTGCACAAGGCCGAAGTAGGTGTCTGGATGGGCTCGGCCGGCCACAGGCTGACACAGAGGTCCTTCATGGCCAGCTCCGACATCTGATGCATCTCCATCAGCTGCTTCATTTGATCGCTTAGAAGAGCGGGGCACTCAGAGTCCAGAAACTGTGACCAGATGAGCTGTTGCATGGAGTCCTCCTCGAGGGTGGCATAGTGCCTTGCTGCGGCCACCGCATTCTTCAGAAGTTCGCCAAAGACGCCTGTGGAGCGCCAGACCAGCATCAGTAGGGCGAACCTGTTGCCTCCGAACACACTCTGCAGTAAGTGTTTCTTACTGTTTGCAATTTGCGCGGCTTGGCAGAGCTCCTCCCGGACACCTCGCGCGTCACTCGCCTCCTGAAGCTCCTTCTCCACCTTGGATAGCCGGGAGGATTGCTCCTCCTGCCCCTTCTCAAGGTCCTCCAGCTTCTTGGCTGCATCCTGAAGCTCCACTTGACTTCGTCCACCCGAGCCTCGTGCTGACTAGCAACAAGCTTGGCCTTCTCAATCTCGGACACCGCCTTCTCAGCGGCCACTTTCTTCGAGGCCGCCTCGACCTCTACTTTATTCAAGGCCTCCTTCAAGCCCTCGACCTCGGTGGAAGCAGCTGCAAGATCATCATGATAAAGGATTGGCATATAGTCCGGATCATCAATATCCAGCGTCAAGCAAAATACACATCTTCTCACAGGGCTTACCTTGCGCCTCATCAAGCCGTTTGTTAACAAGGTCAAGATCTTCATCAAGAAGCTTGAGATTCCGATCCATCTCCTCTAATGTCGCGGCATTAACAGCCGCGACCATGGAAGATGCTTGCATTAGCCACAGAAATATCATCATCATTAGTCGGCCTACCGAATTCGATCCTCTGCAGTTCTCTTCAAAATCTTTGCAAAGTCTCGGGGGCTGGTACGTACACGGCTTACCCGAACTACCAATTACAAATGCATTATGAGGAAAGAGTATTACTTGACTTACCTCAAAGCCTGTTAGAAGGCCTTGGACAGCGTCGTTCAGTCCGGATTGGACGGGACAAACACCCTGCATCACCGCACTCATAAGAGTGTGGTGTCCGTCAATGATGGCCGAGTTGTTCACCAAATTCTCCAACACTTCTGCCCAGCCAGCTGCCGCCCGTGTATAGGTGTTCGGTGCTGGCATTGCCCCCCCACCCCTTCCCTACTAGGAGGAGCCTATGACGTCGATGGATGGGGTCCGGATGGTTCGGACTCCTTTCCTTCGTTGGCAAGGAGGGACGATCCCTCCTGGTCTTCGGTGACCAAGGTGTTAACCTCGGCCATTATGGTATTTGCCTCCCCCTCTATGTTCGGGGGAGGAGTCCTTTGGCACCGCACCTCCTCAACCTCTTCGGTGATCAAAGGAGGCGCAAAATGCGCCATAGACCCACTGTCTACCAGTTCGGCGGGCGGAGACGTCCCCTCCGAAGTCTACTCGGTGGGGCATTCATGTGGGGCATTGCAACTCGGAGGGGTTAACCTTCAACTAAAGCAAATTACTGAAAAAAACATAGCTAAAAATGCCAACCTATTGGCCGGGGGCTTGACCCTTAGTTCCTTCTTCGGAACCTTCTCAAACACTTCGGACTCCTTGTCGGAGTCCGAACTATTGGACAGAACCAGATTGGGCCTCATCGTCTGTTCGGGGCTGGAGAAGGTTGGACCTCCTCGACGTCCTTGGACGCCACCCTCTTCTTGTAGTGCGAGGAGGCACTATCCTCCTCATCCTCATCCTCGCCCCATCCTGCACAGATGAGGTTGCGGCATCTCC
Organism: Triticum dicoccoides; assembly: GCF_002162155.2. NCBI lineage: Eukaryota > Viridiplantae > Streptophyta > Magnoliopsida > Poales > Poaceae > Triticum > Triticum dicoccoides. Next base: position 725,108,085 of record NC_041389.1, on the reverse strand, counting down.
GAACCGATTGCCCGGATGAACCCTACGGCGGAGGCCCTCCCTTGCCTCCGGCCCTTCTTTCTTCTTGCCCATCTTGGCGGGCGCCTTATAAGGCAACACGACCAGTAGCTTTTCCAGCTGCTCTGATCAGGGCCCTTCCGGCAGAGGCACCGGGTTGCGGATTCATGGCCTTGGCGAGCCAGCCCTGCAAAATCCACATACGAGGGTTAGACCGAATCAAAACGTGGTCTGAATATCCAAACACTTCTCAAAGAAAAATTTTGCTCACCTCCCTTGGGGGGTTCGCGGTGTCAAGGACGATATCCTTCCCCTCGATCGGCCACTCCTTCTGGGGCTGGAATAATTGGCCCCATATCTTGTCAGGAATCGTGTCATAGAGGTGTCGCACGGTGCCCGGATCCTCGGGCTCATGTTCCACATAGGCTTGGTCCTCTCCTGGCAAGGGAGGAGACGGTGATGGAGCATGATCTGGACCACATCGACTAGCTTCGCGCCGGTCTCTATTATGCTGTCGACGCGCTTCTGCAGCACTTTTGTGTCGATGACACACCCCCAGTCTGGGCTCTTGGTGGTCCAGGAGGCCAATCGGGTAGGGGGTCCAAACCTGAATGAGGGGGCCACTCCCCATGCTGGCTCTCTCGGCTCGGTGACATGAAACCACTCCTTCTGTCACATCGAGACGGTGTCGACAAAGTGGTCGACCGGCCACTGGATCTGTGTCAGCTTACTAATCATGGCCCCTTCGCAGTCCGCATGCTCGCAGCCGACCACCTTGGTCTTGACATTGAACACCTTTAGCCATAAATCAAAGTGTGGCTGGACCCAGAGGAGTGCTTCACAGGGGAAGATGAACGTCGAGATGTGGAGGAGGGAGTTGGGGGCTAGATCGTGAAAAGCCATCCCATAAAAGAACATCAGCCCCCGCACAAAGGGATGCAGGGGAAATCCAAGCCCCCTAAGGAAATGGGGGAGAAAACTACCCTTTCACACGGCTCGGGCGTGGGGATGACCTGGCCTTCTTTGGGGGCCCGATGAGCGACATTGGCCAGAAAATAGCCACCCCCCTTCAGCTTCAGAATGTCCCTGTCAGTGACGGAGGAGGCTTCCCACTTCCCATTGGCGCCGGATCCGGCCATCAAAGGAGGGGAAGCAGGATTCGTTGTGACATCAAGGAAGGGGCCACTGGAGCTCTGAGGATCTACGAGTGCGGGTGGTGGAAGAGGGCGTGGGATGCCTACTGTTGTAGCTCCCCCCTTTATAGATTGTTGACTGGTCGGGGACTCCTTTTTCAATGCTGTGGCATCCTCCACTTCCCGATATCTCTGCAACATTATGAGCGGGGAGGGGAATCAAAATCATTAACCATATCCCCTGAAATGTGGCACACGATCTCCACCTTGAGGGGACATGTCAAACGTGGCGTCAGCCTCGAGCCGCGCTTCAAGAAATAGTAGTTGCCTGGCGTTATGGCCGAAAGCGACTCTTCGTCGAAAGAGAAAAAGTTGTCAGATAAAGGCACAGTTTGTGCTTGGACGATGTTTTTTGTTATTGCCTTCGGTGTTAAGTAAGACTATCATTCCAGAATCCGGACTTCACCTGGATCCGAATACGAACAAGGCACACTAAAGAACGCACCTCGCAAGACGGATACTGAGCGGATGCTGGATACAAGCCTTGGCATTGGAGGCAAGTTCGGGGGCTACTGAGGGAGTCCTGGACTAAGGGGTCCTGGTGGTGATGGCCATGATACGTGGGCTGGACTGGTGGAGTCGTATGATGACCGGAGATCTATGAAGCCGTGGTGTGCCCTCCAAGTTAAGGATGGACGAGATCTCTTTCCCTCTTGTTGTAATCTATCTCTGGTAACCCTAGCCCTATCGGTGTCTATATAAACCGAGGGTTGTAGTCATTAGGGTCAGAGCTACATTCATCACCTCATTGCCTTAGGGTTTAGCTCGTATAGATCTCGAGGTAGATCAACTCTATAAACCACATCATACATCCAATATAATCAAGCAGGACGTAGGGTATTACCTCTTCGAGAGGGTCGGAACCTGGGTAAACATTGTGTTCATCGTCCCTTGTTACCCTTCGACCCTAGATCCACAGCTCGGGACCCCCTACCCCAAGGTCTGCCGGTTTTGACACCGACAACTGTAATTCCGTCGAAGCGGTACAACTGGCTACAGTGAGCGGTATTATCCCTTGATACAGAGGGACCAGCGGCAGTGGAGCAGCACCACACGCAAAGCGGTACTACCATGTAACTATGGTCCCACTACCTCGAGATAAAAATGGGCAACGGAATCTTGCACGCTCCTTGAACACAAGCGGAAGTAGCAACGGTAGAAATAGGCGGAAGTACCGCACAAGCGGTACTACCATGCCACTACCATGAGCTAATAGAGAGTAGACAGAAGGAATTTAGCAAATGGCGGTAGCCGCGGTAGCTCATAGCGGAAGTACCTCCTAAGCGGTACTACTATGGAGCCACGCGGTGCTACCGCTTGGGCTGTGCCAAAGGCCCAAGCACAAATGAGGAATGCAAATAACACCAAAACTGCCATAACTTCTGCAAATGAACTCTAAATTCAGCAAACTCAAGCTTGTTGGATATTGGACAGCGAGCACTCTTTGACAACAAAGATAAACCCATATCGATACATTTTACATTTTGCCTCATTCATGATCAAATTTTTTAAAAAAAAATCCTTTGAATTTTTTTATCAAAATTCTTCATACCATACCTAAATGTTTTCTATACTTGGTTATTATTCAATATTTATGGCCAAGATATTCTCTAAACTAGGATGAAAATAAATTTACAATTATAGCAATAATAATTATCAAAATTTCATCGATTCTGCAAAAATAATCACATTAACCTTTGAACATTTTTTAGATAAATTACCATAACAACAATGAAATGAAACTTTTATAATTTGTAAACACACCAGCTGGTCACTGCTAACATATCATCACTACAATATTAATTACCGGTTACTATAACAAGTCATAAATATCTCCACCTTTAGAGTTTTATTGGTGCAATTTTACGTCGTACACAAGACATGTAAATAAAGAGATTTTCACATACCTGCCTTGTTGGATAGTTTCGCCCTTAGTTTTAAACTATGTTCAGTTTTGCCCCAGAGCAATTGTGTTTGGTTATACAAATGCCCTTATGTTTAATTTCCATCTTGTCAAATATGTTTCACTGTGACAGTATATGTCATGTTGTTTAGGGCAAAACTGAGCACCCTTTGAAAGTAGGGGCAAAATCATATGATGAGAACCGACTAAGGGCGGAAATGTAAAAATCCATTCAATAAATACCTTAATATTTGGTCCTCGTTTATGAGCGAAAAAGGGTTTGCTTAGTGAAACTCACACATGTGCACTGAACCTCTTTTGGGCGGTCTGTAAACCAACAGCCAAACCCAATGAAGGCCAACATATACAATACCAAAGTAAGGTGACATCAATCCTTATCTTCATAAAATGGCTTTTTAGAAAATCTGCAAGCCACTACTAAGGTAAACAATATTCATCCTTGTTTTATATCTCCTATTTTATAGCTTTGATATACTCTAATTCAAGTCGCAAATAAAAAGTCACGACTATAACAATCAAACCCAATGATTTCGATGTATATCTCGTGGTATTTCGATGTATAACTGAACCTCTTTTGGCAGTGTGTAAACCAACAGCCAAACCCAACGAAGGCCAACATATACAACACCAAAGTAAGTTGACATCTCCTTATCTTCATAAAATTTCTTTTTAGAAAATCTGCAAGCCACTACTAAGGTAAACAATATCCATCATTGTTTTATATTTCTTATTTATAGCTTTGATATACTCTAATTCAAGTCGCAAATAAAAAGGCACTACTAAAAATCATTAGGACTACAGATATGTGATCACATTAATTCAATATTTTCCAAGATATATGTTAATAAATGGTTTCTATATATTTTTTTATAATAGGGTGACATTAATGAACGATTTCAATATATATCTTGTTTTCCAGCAAAGCACAGAACTAATACAAGATTTTTCTATATATATACTAGTGAGATAAATGCTAATAAATGAGGACATTAATGATCGATTTCGGTGTATATCTCGTGTTCCAGCAAAGTACGCAACTGAAAGATACTTTTGCATACGCTACCACCCAGTACACTGAACGTGTTTTGTCTCTGTGCACAACCGACGGTATATGCAGCCAGCACCAACCGACAGTAGAGCACCGCTCCGCAGGCCAAAAGAGCTCATGTCGCGTGCTGCGCACCACCGCATCCCATCTCCCCAGGCACGGCATTGCTCACTAGCAGCCAATCTCCACCTACGCGTCCCCAGCCAGTCGTTCGTCCATTTCAATATATATATTTATGACTAATTTCAATAGTATATTTCTCGTATTCCAGCAGAGCACACAATTATAATACAATATTTTCCAATGTATATGTTAATAAATGGTTTCTATATATTTCGTATAATAAGAAGACATTAATGAACGATTTTAATAAATTTCTTGTATTCCAGCAAAGCACCGGACTAATACAAGATTTTTCTATATATAATAGCAATATACTAGATGCTATTAAATAAAGACATTAATGAATGATTACGATGTATATCTCGTAGTATTTCAACAAAGCATGCAATTAAAAGCTGCTTTTGCATGTCTTATCAGTACATTTAACGTGTTTTGTCTCTGTGTACAACCAACGGTAGACGCAGTCAACACCAACCGATGGTAGAGCACTGCTCCACGGGCGAAAGAGCTCGCGTTACGCGCTCTGCGCCACCGGGACCATCTCCCTAGGCACGGCATTGCTCACTGACAGCCTATCTCCACCTACGCGTCCCCGGCCCCTCGTCCACGTGTTCCGTCAGCCCGTCCGTTTCTTCTTCCCGGAATCCCAGCCCCGCTTCCCTCGTGCGCTTCTGCTTTACCTTGCACGCTCTCTCTCTCTCTCTCTAACCTCCTCCTCCCCATTGCTATGCCCGGAATCGAATCCTAGCCTGAGCTTGAGCGCGACCCTGATCTCCTGTTCGCCATGGATCGCCCACCACGTCACGACATCGACCTCAACGAGCCGCCACCGCCGTCGTTCCCGCATGAGTTCGCTGCCCCCGTTGCTCCTCCTCCTCCGCCGCCGCCACCCGCTAACGTGCAGGCCCACCTGCTGCTGCCGCACCATGCCCGCGAGCTAGCGCTGGCGTACCACCGTGCGGAATCCTGGAGGTTAGCTGCTGCTACGGCCAGTGCGCCCGCGACCGCTGGTTCATCGCTGGAGGTGCCGCCACCGCCGGTTCTCCAGCCGCCCGCTTTTGCTCCTCCGCCGCTGCGACCGCTGGTTCGCCGGTCACCCGCTTTTGCTCCTCCGCCGCTGCCGCCGCCTGTTCTCCAGTCGCCCCCTTTTGCTCCTCCGCTGCCGCCGCCACGGCCACCCCAGCTCCCGCCTCCCGCCAACGTGCAGACTCAGCTGCTGCTCGCGCACCAAGCCGGCGAGATACCGCTGGCGCACCACCGTGGGGAAATGTGGTGGAGGTCGGCCATTGCGGCCGCGACGGCAGGTTCGTCGGCAGAGGGGCTACCTCCAGCGCCGGTGCAGCACCGAGGAGTAGCGGGGTGGGGCGGGAACCCGTGCGCGTCCTGCGGCCTCCCCGAGCTGCCGGGATCCACCGTCATCTGCGACGCCTGCGAACGTGGGTTCCACCAAGCCTGCGTCCACGTCGCGCGGCGGCCTCCGGTGGGCGTGAACGAGGGGTGGATGTGCCCAGAGTGTGCGACAGGACCCGTGCCGCTCGACATCTCCAGGCATTATGTCAGCTCCCTCTTGATCAATTCCTTATGGTTTTACATCTTTTTTTGTTCAGCGACTTTTATACATAGCTCTAAGAAGTACGTACGTAGATTGTTGTTCATGCCGTCTGGAATTACTTGACGGAGGGAGAGTACTTTTGATCAGAAGGTTAATTATATCGACCGCTGATGTTTGGTTTGCTACTTGTTACGATTAATTACACAGATGCACTTGCTTGACTGTTAATAACACAGCATATGAACCTGATCTTTGGATTTTTCTGCTTTGCTTGACTGTTATGTTAATAACCGTGTGGCCTAAATGACTTGGTTTAAAACAAATGCTATACTTAGCATCTGGTAGCAGTGGCTTTCTAAAGCATTAGTAGTAAGAGTGCATAGTGTTCAGTAATTCGTGGTTTTTGCATGTTCAGTTATTTCATTAGTAGTAATTCGTGATTTACTACAAAGAACAGGTTATATGCATGAGATACTGCAGCTAAGTTGCTGCTGTCACCCTTTCACGGCAATGAGGGCATGCAAAATGATAATTCTATTTTGTTCTAGTTGTGGCACTAATTTGATTTATTGCACTGGGTTTTTCTTTTTGAGGAATTATTGCACTGGTATATATACTGAAGAAGTATATACTACGTTTTTTTTTCAGGGATACATTTTTTTTGAGGGAGGTACTGAGGGATAAGTATATACTACTGTACTATCCGTAGAAGCCCAAAGTTAACCAGGTTCCGCTGAATACCCAAGCCCAAAACAAGCCCATTTTAATGCTTTTTTTTAGAACAGCCCATGTTTAATGTTTAGGTCAGCACCGTGAGTTGACTAGCCATCTCCAGTTCTTTCTCAAAAAAAAAAAAAAACTCCTGTTCAGATCGTTCTGCGCCCGCCGCTGCGGCCTGTGGTAGATCGCCAGACGCCACCGCCGCGGCGCCATGATAGCGAGTCCCGCCGTCTCAGCCCGTGTAGATTTTCCTGCCGCGGTACCGATCGATGCAACATGCCATCATCATCGAGTACACGAGCCCGGCGATCACTTGATTTATTCCTCCAGCAATCGAGCCTAAAGGTATACCGCGCAGTTATTTTTCTTCTAGTTTGTAAGTATGACCTATAATTTAATTAACGGGCTGGCATATGACGCAAGACAATTGATCAATTTACAAATTAGATGTGTCTTTCTTGTTTTCCTTGATTTTGTTAAAGCACATCTAGATGTGTCCTAAGTGTTGCACATCTATAAGTCCTATGTCATTGATTTTTGCGGAGATTCATGTGGCTATCTTCTTTTTCCTTTTTATTTTATGTTTGGTTGAGTCATTTAGATGTGCAATAACTAGACAGGCCCCAAGAAAAAAAATTAGAGGTGTCTTTTAGTTTTGGGAGATGAGAGATGATTTATGGCATTATTTGCTATAGCTACAAAGTTCACCCAGATGATATCAATATACTGATTGATGAGTTTGATAGTGGTAGAGCTAAATTTAATCGAGTAGAAAATAAGAATTTTTGAGTTGAGACATCACCAGAGTTATCTCAGCCCCCTCTTAATAATCTCCTTATGATTTTAGATTTTATTTTGATTAGCGAATTTTATATATACTAGCTCTAAGAAGCATGTAGATTGTCGTAAACGCCAGTAATACTAATGGTGAGTCCAATCGAGAACGTGACATGATGTTTGGTTTGCTACTTCTTATGATTGCACAGATGCACTGCTATCAACATAGCATATGAATCTGGTATGTTCTTTGGATTTTTCTGTTTTGTTTGACTGCTGAACAGTGAGACCTAAATGACTTGGTTTAAAATAAATGCTATAATTAGCAACTGGTAGCAGTGGCTTTCTAAAGAATTAGTGCGGCATGGTACGTGTTGCATCTTCTTTTAGTGGCTACTAAAATTAGGTATTACACTCTAGTCATTCGTGGTTGTTACATGTTTCTCCCTGATTTACTACAAAGAACAGGGTATATGAAATATTGCAGCTAATTTAATGTTGTCACCCTTTCACAGCAGTGAGGGCATGCGCAATGATAATTTTATTTTGTTCTAGTTGTGGTGCTAATTTGATTAGTGTTATTAGTTTATTGAAGTAGGACACCTGCATGTTTGGGTCTTGACAGGTACGTGCAGTTCAGCCCTAGGGAATTTTAAAATCACCATGACTTGCAATCTGTAGTAGACAAATTTATAGCTGTTCTTGTTTTCTTTCATTGTGAAGTTATCTTATTGGTTTCTCTTGCATTGTTGCCTGACAGTTGTCTGGCATTTTCTTTATCCAAAATTCTAGTATGGAAATTTGAACTAGTTCTCTTTAATGTGAGTCATGAACTCTTTTGTGGGTTCTCATTCACACTGGCGGAGCTTAGTGTATGGCTGTAGGGGCCAGCCCGCCAGGTTTGTGTACATTAGTGAAAAAATTTATTTTTGGACAAGTTAGATTAGAAGAAATAGTATGCTTGACCTCCCCAAAAGTTCATATTTTCTGTGAATAGTATGTTCCAGTAAATTAATGAATCTTCCGGGTTTACAAGAGAAGATGATTCAGATTGGTGTCATTAATTGGAGAATGGATCACTAGTAGTAGAGTAGAAGGAAATGAAGCATCGGCGACGAAGGTGTCGGGCTGCTGAGCTGCGGATGGAAATTAATCTGGAGGAAATGGTAGAAGGGGATTCAGAACAATGAGCTAGCTTTATTGATTGAGTAACGATAATACAATGGACCACAACAACTGGAATGCCACCAACAAGAAGATCCATGATAAAATTGAAAGTTACATCAATGTCCTTTCGGTATAATGTCTAATGTTTCCCCAATGTCTTCGGTGACCAAAACCTTATAGGTTTTGAACAGACACATGAGTTGGCTAGCTCAAGTGGTGAGAACCTAATATGACCAAAAATCCCTTGTAAGGAAGGCTACCAAACTGCTGCTCGGACGTACAACCAGTAGAGAAGGCGCAGAGCCCAAATTAATGAGCAATGAGAATCACTAGCTCTATGACGTAGATCCTGATGGTCACACTAGGGCGAGGATGGAGTTGGGAGACCACCATGGGGCCATCACCACAAAACACAAGCCTAACAAAGAAGGCACCTAAACTCCTAGCGAGATATTGATCCTTACATCCTAAGGCTAAATCGGTTGTCGAAGGCGAGGGAAATTGGCGGAGATTGAAATGGTGGACGATTCGTCCAACGGCTAGGGTTTCATCACGTCAATCTCATGTACAAGGGACATGTGAGCACAAGATGATGCATACAACTTCTATGAAAGGCTCGTCATGGAGAGAGATCAAGTATAGTGACTTGTGGTCGCATGCTTGTAGCACCACTCTTCTTGACAAACCTTCCTCCACCATTACAGTGTTTTCTTCATCATCGTGTAAAGATTTTACTTGATAAGGAAACTCATGGTCGACGGTTGTTCCAACATCAGCACCACAATTGGTCTTCATCGCGGCTCTCCACCAGTGGCGCCGCCCATGAGGAAGAATGGTTTCGACATGTTTGCCAGGCCTGTGGATCAAGCTATAGTAGGAAGAATTGCCACCGATAGCAGTAGTTAGTGTTGACACTACCAAATGTCAATGATGGCATAGGCTTACTGATGTATGGTAAGAGAAACAAAAGGAGGGTGGGCAGAGTGCTGACATGGTCGATGTATGAATACATTGTGTACCTCTAGCGCCACCTACCCATAGAACTAGTTCTTTTGTATTCACATAATCCAGAAATCTTGTACAAGATTGAATTGTGTCTACGTTGTAGTTATGATTAGAATTTGTTGTGAGCCACAACACTGCAAATAGTATCCCTAACCTCCCATGCACTACAATGTATGGGACATCACACAAACATGTACCGCGTCTTTCTGCTAGCATCCGTTCCTAACCTCTATCGCCATGGCAATCTATTCCGGTGCCTCTTATGTATTTATCATCACATCATTGCTCAAGATCAGTGGACACAACTCTTAGCTTTCTTTCTTCAGATTCAATATCGTCAGCCTTGACCCCTCGACCTTGCTACGCATTCTTTAGATAGATATCTAAAGGATCTTTTAGTTTGTCAAGTCCATGGTTATTTGTTACTTCATCGAGTTCTTTTCTTTCTCTTCAACTTCATCCAGAGCCACACAAATCTTTTCAACTTTCTTGTCTCCTTTAGCCAGTAATTTCTTGATCTGTCACAACCCTTCCTTATTTGTCCAACTGCAATGATCATTTCTATTTCTTTCTTCCCTATGGCCCATCCTAATTAGATCGAGCATGGCCCAATTCCAATATCTTCCCTCTCCTGTGACTTGTTCTCGCTGATGTAACATTGCCCTTTTGGAATTTATCTATGACCTTCTATGCAGTCTGCGACCATTGTCGCGACTCAAAAATTGCCATCACCATGTTTCTACTTGCGGCTGCTATTGTTAGTTCCAACATTTTTCATTATTTTCCAATAACATGGGAACTCTTTCTGACACCTTACTTGTAGATGGTCATTTGGTCCAAATCCTTATAACGGTTTGATTTGAGATGTTAACCGATATTTCTTTGTGTTGTTCAACCAACTACAAGCATAGTTCTGATGTGTAATTAGAATCATCATTGTGTCTGAACATTAAAGAGCTATTAGGTACTTTCTGAAGGCTTAAAATAACAAACTCTCAAGGTTTAACACTGGTAATAATTGACCACCAGGGTCACATGTATTTTGTGAGTTTAGCCATCACACAATTCAGCGCATCTTCATAGAAGTCTGAGTGGGACCTTCTACACAATAGATCGATGGTGATTCTCGGAGAGGTATGCCATGGTATCCCGTTATGTAGCAAATGGCATATGTGTAATTCCATATGCGATGATTTCGCCACAAAAATGGAGTTACCTTAGGCCATCTAGGGACATGAACTAACCTCATATTGTGAGTCGGTGACCTACATCCCATAGGACTCCCATATTGCAAGGTCTATGGGAATCCTTGGGATTGAGGGTATACTCGGTTTTCTCATGGTCACATTTTTCCATATAATTTGGATTGAAGATTTTCCTATTTACCGATATCTTCATGGTGCACTTGCAAAGAGGCCTTTCCTACATATGCAGAAGAGCCTATCTTGAGCAAAACAACAATCGATAAAGTAAAATTATGTCCCAAGGATACATTCTCTTCTCTTGACTTGTGCCTCATCCTATTCAAGACACAACCATGCAACTTCCTCTGTATCATTTACCGTGCCGTGAACGAAATACATAATTTCCTTGTGCTCACCATAGATTTTATCATCAAGTCTCCTTGGGGCAACTTGACGGCCAACGACGACCATACTCACCAGGGACACTTTCGAGAACATCAAACTGCCTACAAGATGTCATGACCATATAGGAGGGTGTGGTGGAAACATTGGTTGTGATAAAGGAGCAGCGGATGACATTGTATGATGTCGTGATGCCACCCTGCCACGAACACCCTTGGTGTTGGCGATAGCTGGACAGCCTTGCCCGCATTATGCCATTTGATATTTTTTTTACCATGGTGCATTCGCCAAAGAATAGGAGGTATGATATGATTTCAAGACTAACTTCTTCACACCTTAGGGTGTTACTCATCATCGGGCGGCGTGGAGCATGATCCGTGCCATGTAGCCTACATGTGCAAGTGAAGTGGATTTGACCGGATACTGCTCAGATGAGGGTAGACTTGCAGTACCCTATTCCACATTATTTTGTTGGATTCGGAAGGAGAGTGGTATACAGATGATGTCGGAGCTAGACTTGGCAGGGTAGCATAATGCCTCATTCCGAGTGAAAGGATCGATATGGTTGACTAAAGGGGGGGTGAATAGGCAACTAACAATTTTTAAGCTTTTCTTTACCAAATTAAACTTTGCAACAAAATAGGTTGTCTAGATGTGCAACTAGGTGAGCAACCTATATGATGCAATAACAGCTAGCACACACGCAAGCAAGGATGTAACAACAAGTAGGCTTGCAAAAGTAAAGGCACGAAATAACCAAGAGTGAAGCCGGTGCAGACGAGGATGTGTTACCGAAGTTCCTTCCTTTTAAGGGGAAGTACGTCTCCGATGGAGCGGTGTGGAGGCACAATGCTCCCCAAGAAGCCACTAGGGCCACCGTAATCTCCTCACGCCCTCACACAATGCGAGATGCCGTGATTCCACTATTGGAGCCCTTGAAGGCCGCAACCGGACATTTACAAACAAGGTTGGGGCAATCTCCACAACAATCGGAGGCTCCCAACGAAACCACGAAGCTTCACCACAATGGAATATGGCCTCGAGGTGACCTCAACCGTCTAGGGTGCTCAAGCACCAAGAGTAACGAAATCCACACAAGAAAGTATGGGGGAAGTAAATATCCTTTGGTGGAAGTGTAGATCTAGGTCTCCTCCTTCAAACCCTAGCACATCAACAAGTTTGAGTGGCTAGAGAGAGAGAGATCGGGCAAGAGAGCTTGAGAGCATCAATGGTGGAGTGAGAGAGGTAAGAGATAGGGCGTGGTAGGTGGAGGAACCACCTTATATAGCAACCCACTAAAATCCAACCGTTACTGTGTTTTCAGTACTGCAGCGGTACAACCGCTCCTTGTCCCGGTACAACCGGGACTCACGATGCAACTGCAGAACCCTACCAGGCGGTACAACCGGGCCATCGGGCAGTAGTACCGGTCATTAGCAAATAACCGGACCAACCGCCCAGCTACCGCACAACTACCGCACCTAAACAGAACGGAGTCACCCTTGAGGGCGGTAGTTGGGCGGTGCAGGGCCGGTGCAACCGCCTGGTCTTGATCGCTTGAGCGGCTAAGGAACGAGCGGAAGAACCGCTCGAACCTCCGGTTGTACCGGTTGAAAAGGATCAACCGGACCAACCGGGCCACCACCGCCCAGGCACCGCATCAGGACAGAACCCTGACCGGTACATGGGCGGTACATGGCCGGAACAACCGCTGCTGGACTATGCAGAGTCAGATGGCGGTACCACCGCCCGGAGGCAGCGGTACCACCGCTCGACAGCAGCAGAGGAGCGTCAAGATCCAGCGGTACAACCGCTCGGACGAGCGGTACAACCGCTGGGAGCACACAGCAAGGAATAGATGAGGAGGGAGGCACTCTCTCGACTAGAAAAGGAGGAAAGGATGTGAACGAGAATGGACTCCCCTATTCTATCCACAGAGGATTCCCTCTAGAGTGTACGGGATCCCTACGACCAGAGAGATAAAAGCATAGAGGATCCCGTCTTCAAATGATTCCTTCGAGAGAGAACCACTAACCGATGAAAGCCTAATCATTGAGAACCTGAAATAATTAGCACAGGATTAGACCAACAAATGGTTGTCATCATCATCCAAAACATAAGATAGGGAAATGCCCTTACAATCTCCCCCTTTTTGGTGGATGATGACAACAACACGATATAAGATAGAAGACTATAGAATCTAGACGGAGCTCCCCCTAGATGTGAGCCCCAGGTCGAGACTCCCCCTAGATTCTACAGGCTAGACATATAAAGAATATAACATGAAGGTAGCCAACACAAAGAAACAAGAGCAATACTACCCATTAAGACCAACAAGCATAACGAAGAGATAGCAGGAGTGGCACAAAAACCACACAAAACAAACGATAACGACCAAAGTTCAACTGGAGACAACAGACAAGTTCAAAGCGAGACACACACTACGCAACCACCCATGCAACTCCCGAGTCCTATCACACTCTCTGCCCCTTTGGCATCAGGACACCAAAAAGGAAGAGAGCGAAGCTATCGCCCCAGGCTCAGTCGTCCTCCTCTGACTCCTCGGTAGCATCAGGGTCTTCATCATTGTCAGAATCTTCACCATCATCAGAAACTTCATCATCGTCCCGATCTGAGTCCTCCATGATATCATCAGCAGCAGTAGCGGTGGTGGAGGGCTGAGGGGGGCTTCATCGTCAGTCCAGGTGCTGTGGGAGGATAACCAACGCTCCTCCGGTGTGATGCACTTCTTAGAGCCACTCTGAACTGACATGCTTAGGTGCCTCATCAAAGCAATTTGGCGACGCCGCGCAAGCTTCTCATTGACATGTGCCTCATACATCCTCTTCTGGATGTCAGACTGGAGGTAGAAGGTCTTCTTTACCTTGGCAGCGAGCTTGTCCACCCACGAGGGCTTGGCCCCTGGTTCCAACTCGAAATCCTCATCATCAGACGTGGCATAGACATCCTCAGGAGCATTAGCCGGGAAACGTCGCCCGACGTGCTTCTTCTTCTTAAGGAGCTTGACTTCATGATTGGTAAGATTGTCAGGAGAGGTGAGGGGCTCTCCAGGACGACGAACTCCCCACACTGAGTTCAGAAAGCACATGACAAAAGGAGCATAAATGGGGACCTTCCTGTAGATGACCATGTTGTACATCTCGTGCCACAGCCAGTTGGACACATCAAACGTCTCCCCAGATCCAACCTTGGTCTTCATAGCAACCATCAAGTCAACAAGATAGCCATGGATTTCATCTTGATTCCCCACTTTGGGCAGAAGCACATTCCGAAAAACACGATGCATGATGTCATAGACCTTCACCAAATCCTTAGATTCACCAATAATACCACGGCCCCGAATGTACAGAGGGGCAAGCTTCTCCTTGGGCATGGGGTCAGGATGATCATGGGGGCGAATGCCACCCCTTCCTTCCAGACCGGTATCATCATACCCAATAGCATTGCAGAAGGTTCTCCAGGGAACTTGAAAGAGCTCATCATGACACATGAAAGTGAGGGTGCGCGCGTCATCTTCTCCAAAGTGAACGGTGGCATAGAATTGATGGATGAGTTGAACATCAAAGTCACAGTTGACGGACATGAGCTTGACAAGATCAAACTACTCATAGAGAGCCAAAGCCTCACCAAAATACTCCAGGTTGTTCCGCCAATGATCAAGATCGATGGTCCACTGCTTGGCATATCTGTTCTTGTTGTGCTCAAAGAGTTCATGAACAATTCGTACTTGCATCTCATTCCGAAACTGTATAGTGGTCCAACGAGGAGCCACGGGAACCACATAAGGATTCTTTGAGCGGAAGGCTTCCCAATCCTTGGCTTTCCAACGGTGGAGTGGCATTATCACACGTTGTTTAACAGCGGCAGACTTTTCACGGCGAGTGGGCTTGGTGGGGATCACAACTTCATCTTCAGAGTCATCCAGGCGCGGAGCCCGTCGAACCCTCTTCTTGGTCTTGTGAGGAGCAGGGCGAGAACTGGAGCCACCTGAACACAAACACGAAGGGGACACACGAAACCAACAGGAATGAGAGGAAAGCACACGAAAAATGCAACACAAAGAAACCAGAACAGTGTTGTGGTTCATATCTACCGGTTGAACCGGATCCCCAACCGGTAGAACCGCCCCACCGGTTGTACCGCCCGTCTGGGTGGTAGAACCGCTGACAGTGGCACTACCAGGGTAGTTAGATCTGTTCAAGACATGCAAATCACTCAAGCAATATTCGGAGTTCTATGTACTGCACAGACACAAGAAGAACGATGGTCTCTCCCAACCAAAGAACAACCACAACACTAGGAGGATAAGGTAATGCCCTAGAACACGAAGAAAACCTAGAACAAAGAACGAAGAACAAGGACATTACCACCATCCATGGGAGAAGACCGAAAGACTTCCACGGAGAGAATCCGCGGAGAACCCTCGGGACCGAAGCGCATCTTGGGGCACCCAGAAACATCTTGGGGCACCCAGAAACAAAAAGTCTCCTCAAATTGGTGCGTGATACCTCGGAGAAGGGCATCACACAGAGATTGGGACAGGTGATGCATTCGATTGTTTCAAGACTTGGAAAGGAATGGCAATTAGGTTCCACAACCCATTCAGCTAGTTCTGGCATCTCACAAAACTCTACTGTCTTCAAGCGCATAAAACATTTGCCTGGAGAGCCACAACATCGAGCCCCAAACTGATGCATTCCAGAAATTCTCTCCAATTTGAGTTGCTTGAGATTTAGTAGCTTCGCAAAATGTGGGAGGGTGCTCCAAGATATGCCTTCAACAGTGAGTCTCTCTAAACTTATTAACAAGATGTCAAGACACAACCAGCTAGGACCAACGGTACCACCATGATTTTTAATTGTAAGTACTCTAAGATTAGAGTGTGGTTGAAGCGCATCAAGGATATCAGCATCTGTAGTTGGTCTATCTCTATCCCAGACTAATTCCAGCTCCTTCAGATTCCTTTTCAACATCAGCTTGGCTGCAGTAGCTTCCTCCTTGGTTGCCACGTGTTCAAGACCTTGTAAAATCAGACCTCCTTCAAGCTCTGTCAATGCACCGAGTTCTGTCAGTTCATATCCCATGCTCCCTTTCCTGACATGGAATTCTTTTAGTTTCTGCAGATGGTTCATCTTTCCGACATTACGAATATTGAAGTGGAGTTCACTTTTAGCATGGAAATCATGTAAATTCTCAAGGTGGCTAAAGTCTTCAGGCAAATCAGAACTACCATGCCAATCATTTAGGTCCAAGAATTTCAAGTGATAAAATCTTGATAGTGTACTAGGCAAACTCATTTCCCTGTCACTATAGGTGTAAGATGAAGTAATTTTGAGGTACTGGAGGTGGATAAGTTTTGAAAACCTATATGGAAAAGATTGTGGAGACTTCACGACTACAAATAGGACGCGCAGACTATTTATTTCCTTGAAGCTATCTTTCAAAATCTTGGTGATTCTTTCTTCATATCCTCCTCAAAAAATCATCAAACTCCGCAGATTAGCAATGTCTATCCTCTCCCTTAGTTTACACATTTCTTGCTCAAAATTTGCATCATATCTGTCTTCTATATTGATAGTTAAGTGTCGAACAGATTGTGGGATGGCATCAGCTCTGAAATATAAGCCACTTATATTGAGGCATTCCTGTGCAGAAACACTCTTAGATAGCTCATGCATTACATAGGAGCACTAGTGCAGAATCGGCCTTTAGTGCCGGTTCGTGACGGCCTTTAGTGCCGGTTCGCCAACCGGCACTAAAGAGTGGGGACTAAAGGTCCCCCCCTTAGTACCGGTTCGTCACGAACCGGCGCTAAAGGGCAAACACGTGGCACGAACCAGGCCCGGGTGCGCGTAGGGCTTTACTACCGGTTGATAACACCAACCGGTACTAAATGTTTGGGTGTTTATTTTTTGATTTTTCCCTTTAGTTTTGTGTTTTCAATTTAATTTAGTGATTGTTTTACATTATAATGAGTTGTTAAATCATTAGGTGAAAGTACCGCGGATTAGTTTCGAATTAAGGATCTGGCTAGCTATAAGTGATCAAGTATATGCCATATCGATATTATACTTGATCACCTAATTAGGTGATCAAGTATAATATATATGGATATGGCATATAAATACTTGATCACTTAGGTAGGATCCATCCAGCTGAAACTAATCTGTGATTTCTTTAATTAAATGATATAATAACTCATCATCATCATCATATTAATATAAAAACTCTTGCATCATATCATCAACATGAGTATATGTATACTCTAGCTAACTAGCTAGCTAAAAATCATCGTAGTCGTCATTATCACTATTTAATCATCATAGTCATTACCGCTATCTAATCACCACCAACAGGTAGCTTAAAGAAGAAACATTCACTTGTACCAGAAGCAAAAATATCATCGAGTTCAACATTATTGTCATGATATTATAAGCATTCATATATATATATATATAACACCACAAAAGCAAATCACTATTTGAGATTAAGTTCAGAACGAAGAACACGGACATGCAAGGACAAGTACTAAGAGCAGCATGAACTAGCTAAATCACTCCTGCTAGCTACTCTCTCTCTCTGGTAAAATAGCATAGAACATGTATAGCTCTCCTGATTCATCATACTGAAGCATGCAGATGAACATGTCTCCTAATCATGGGCTGCGCTTCTCATTGCTGCCCCTAATACTTCTCTGCGATCATTAACAATTTTCCTCCAATCTTTCACTATTACGCATTCATCGCTTCTAGAAATCCTGAATGCATTCATGTGCAATGCAGGATATCTTGGTCGTAAGCTAACAATTGACATGCGACCTTTAGTCTCGATCCCCTGAGACACAACTGTCATCGGGAGTCCCTGTTGAAGAACATTGTATAGTACTTAATTAAAATTAATATACTTAGCAATGAAAGTTAGAAAAAAAATTATGTATGCAAAAGATGCACTGAGGACAAATAGTAAAAATATTACCATCATTCCTAAATAGATGTGACCGTAGTTTAATACCATCACTATTGGTCGCACGTTTTGAGTACTAACATTTCTAAGTGCAGGAAGAAAATTTGTCTTCACAGTATGAAGATCCTCAAGCCATGAAACATAATGACTTATCTCCTCGCAGTTTAGTTCAGCTCCGGGACAGTAGTAGGTCATGTCCACCAAGTGCCGGACATGTTTGCTTGAATGGAAATAAGCTTTCAATAGAAATTAGTTGTTAATTATTTTTGAATAAGCAATATCAAAGACAAAAATATAGTTTAAAAGAACTCACATAATGGTAGAACTGGAGGCGTCTGCACATCGACCCATATGTCTCTATTACCTTCAATATCATCTTCCGGACGAATATCAGAGGTAATAACCATACCAGGCTCAAATGCATAAGCCTTGCATAGTGCTTGCCAAGTTTTGCATTCAAAATAGGTGTACGTGTGTGCATTGTATACTTTGACGTTGAAAGTATAACCATGCTCAGTTTTCAGGTAAACTCCCTTTACCTCCATAGTTTCCATATCCTTAAAACCTATCTTATCCAAGACAAAAATTCTTGCATGGCAGGGGATGCGCTAGTAGAATAGTGAAAATTAAAAATTAGAAGTGAGGCAAATGAAGCATATATAAGTCATGCTTAATTACGAAAATAGACTTGTCGTTGTGACTTACTGTATCGAATTCGAAGGTCTCATCCAGCTTGATGCTGAATCGCCTATCATCAACAAGGAAATTTCTGTCGCACTGGCCGCTCTGGTCTTCACAGTATTCGCACATAATGAAATTTTTTCCATCGTCAGACGACATTTCCTATGTTCCTATTAGGCGAAACATTAAACACTTACTAAAAATAAACTAGTTCTATTATAATTCAACTGGTTCAACTAAACATTTACTAAAACTAGTTATATTAATTCAATTAGTTCAACTAAGCATTTACTAAAAATAAACTAGTTATATTAATTCAATTATTTCAACTAAGCATTTACTAAAAATAAACTAGTTATATTAATTCAATTAGTTCAACTAAGCATTTACTAAAAATAAACTAGTTATATTAATTCAATTAGTTCAACTAAGCATTTACTAAAAATAAACTAGTTATATTAATTCAATTAGTTCAACTAAACATTTACTAAAAATAAACTAGTTCTATTTATTCAACTAGTTCAACTAAACATTTACTAAAAATAAACTAGTTCTATTTATTCAACTAGTTCAACTAAA
>NC_041389.1:725087672-725088279 GCF_002162155.2 Triticum dicoccoides | reverse complement strand
TATTAATTCAATTAGTTCAACTAAGCATTTACTAAACATAAACTAGTTCTATTAATTCAACTAGTTCAACTAAACATTACTAAAAATAAACTAGTTATATGAATTCAATTAGTTCAACTCTGCATTTACTAAAAATAAACTAGTTCTATTAATTCAACTAATTCAACTAAACATTTACTAAAAATAAACTAGTTATATTAATTCAATTAGTTCAACTAAGCATTTACTAAAAATAAACTAGTCTATTAATTCAACTAGTTTAACTAAACATTTACTAAAAATAAACTAGTTATATTAATTAATTCATCTAAACAATAGAAAATAGAAAATAAGTGAAAAAATATGTGTGTGTATGTGTATGTCTGTGTGTGTAGTGTGTGTGTATGTGTGTATGCGTGTGTGCGTGTATGTGTGTGTGGGTGTGTAGTGTGTGTGTGTGTGTGTATGTGTGTATGCGTGTGTGTATGGAGCGGGAGCGTACGGGTGGCGGCCGGGGACGGCAACGAGACGGGCGGCGGGGACGGCGACGAGACGGCCGGGCGGCGGGGGCAGCGACGACGACGGGCGGCGGGGGCGCGCGGCGACAACGGGGACGACGACGACGGGC
>NC_041389.1:725086855-725087662 GCF_002162155.2 Triticum dicoccoides | reverse complement strand
GGCGGGGGCGACGGGACGGTGGCGCAGCGTCGGCGGCGTCGGCTAGATCGATGTCTCGTGCGAGAAGTGGAACAAAGTGGCGACGATAACTGGATTTTCGTACGTGTAGTATATATAGCGGGAGCCTTTAGTACCGGTTGGAGCCACCAACCGGTACTAAAGGCCAATTTTGGCCAGCCCAAGCGGCTGGAAACGAGGGCCTTTAGTACCGGTTGGTGGCTCCAACCGGTACTAAAGGACAACCAGTAGTACCAGTTGGAGCCACCAATCGGTACTAAAGGCCATGCATTGCCACGCCGCGATGCGCTATTTTTAGTCCCACCTCGCCGAGCGAAGGGCAGCCGCACTGGTTTATAAACCCAGCCGCGGCTGCATTTTTTAACTCCTCTATATAGCAGGCTTCTGGGCCTAACTAGCTAGGGCGCGCTGCCCTATGAGCCTGCTGACCCTTCTAGGCCTGTATTTGCACACCCTAGGTCTGGCAGGCCCACCGGGCAGCGCCCCAACATTTTTTATATAATTTTTGTTCCTGCATTATTTATTTTCTTCTATTTATTTTTGAGTAATTTTTTTATATAGTTTTTTCTTTTCTGCTTTATTTTTTTCTTCTATTTATTTCTGAGTAGTTTTTTTGTTGTATTTAGTTTTTTTGTGAATATTTTTGTTTTATATATTTTTTTTCTTTCTGCATTATTTTTTTCTTCTATTTATTTTTGAGTAATTTTTTTATATTTTTTTCTTTTATGCTTTTTTTTTCTTCTATTTATTTCTGAGTAGTTTTTTTTGCTGTATTTAGTTTCTTTGTGA